>NC_059105.1:111398163-111698163 GCF_020740685.1 Jaculus jaculus
GCCAGGGCTTCTAGCCACTGCCAACGAACTCCAGATGTATGCTCCCCTTGTGCATCCTGGCTTATGTGGGTCCTGAAGCATTGAACCAGGGTCCTTAGGCTTCACAGGCAAATGCCTTAACCACTAGGCCATTTCCCTAACCCCCATGCTCCTTTTTTTAGCTACATTGTTTTGCAATTTGATTCTACCATTTGTCTCACAATATGATCGAGTACATTTCCCTATGCCTTTAATGAGTGTGCGACTTATGTTGGCCAATGAACAACTAGATATCATGAAATAAACTGAGCATTATTTTTTTTTTAAAAAAACTGTGTTTCCCAGAGGCCCTGAGGACAGGTAATGTCCACAAGTCTAAGGGACATGAATTTCACTTGTCTTATTCTCAGGCAGAGAGAAAGCACTGGGAGGCAGTTGTGAGGAACACACAGGTGGACCAGAGTCTGAATGATGCTGAGGATTCAGTATCAAGAAAATTTTCTCAGCAA
Organism: Jaculus jaculus; assembly: GCF_020740685.1. Lineage (NCBI taxonomy): Eukaryota > Metazoa > Chordata > Mammalia > Rodentia > Dipodidae > Jaculus > Jaculus jaculus. Next base: position 111,398,652 of record NC_059105.1, read on the forward strand.
GAAGATCTTCAAATAAAATTAGAAACCCACTGATGTGCAACTGCAAAACAGAGACACAAGAAATACTAAAAAGCAAGGCAACATGATGCCTCAAAAAGATCATACTTTCTCAGTTACTGAATTCAAAGACACTGAAATGGATAAAATAACGAATGGGGATTTCAAAAATTCATTGGTAAAAGTGATCACTGGTCTCAGAGGTTATAAAAAGCAGATGAATTCCATGCAGCTAGTGGAAAGGAAAGTCAGCAACACAGAGGGAAATGGCAGCAAAACGAATGACAAAATCAGCAGTATGGATGGAAATGCCAGCAACATCAAAGTGAAATTCAGATAAGAAATGGCTGTTTTAAAAATATAGACTGTAACCTGAAAATCTGATAATTAAAATTAAGTGGAAAAATCAAATTAAAACATAGTAAAAATTATCCACAAATAGGATTAGCAAAGCAGAAAACAGAATATTAGGAATAGAAGACAAGGTCAATGAGACATTACATTCAAGCATCAATAAAGAAAAAAAATCAAGTGATTACAATGTTCATCAATTCAAGGAGATGATTAAAGACTGCACTAAGAATTTACAGTATAGATTTACAATTTATGGAAGAAACAGTTGAGATAAAAAAAAAATAAAGGTCCAAAGAATTCAATGAAATTACAGCAATAGCTCCCCAAATCTAGAGAAAGAAAGAAACATCAAAAAGCAAAAGACATTTAATGGGCCAAAATGATATGGCCAGAGAAGATCCTTGCCATGATATAATATTGTCAAGATATCAAAAATGAAAAGGAAAATAAAAAGATTATAAGCTACAAGGGGGAAATGCCAACATTTCTACAAAGTGGTCACAAGATCACAACATTGATCAGCAATCATAAAATCCAAGAAAGCAAGGGACAATGTATTTTAAACACTGAAAGTAAATAAGTACCAACTCAGATTGTTATATTAAGAAAACTACCTTTTAAAAATATTTATTGATTGATTAAGAGAGAGTGAGAAGGAGAGAAAGAGGCAGATAGAAAGAGAGAATATGCTACCTTGTGCATATGGATTTATGTAGATACTGGGGAATCGAACTCAGGTCCTTAGGTTTTACAGGCAAGCACCTTAACCACTGTACCATCTCTCCATCCCCAGTAAAATTACTTTTAAAATTGACAGAGAAAAAAAGCATTGCACAATAAAGGGAAAAGCACAATGAATGCAATTCATAACCACCAAGCCAACACCACAGAACATACTTAAAGGAATACTGTCCATACCGGAGGAAGAAACAGTCTTAGTTAGATAAGCACAGGAAAGAATACATTTCATGATAATAATGTATGAACAAGAGCAATGAGTTTCTCATACCAATATAGTCAACAAACAAATCTCTATTATTAATAGGGAGAGATCAAATAATATTAATCCAAACAACTAGAAAAACAACTGAAAAATTACAGAAATTATGAATATCTCTCAATACTAGCTTTAAGAGGAAATAGCTTTAACTTTGCAATATGCAATCCTCCAGTTTCAGACAATGGAATACACAGGAGCCATAAATCATTGTTAGAAAATTTTCAGTGCCAGGGATGAGATACCTCCAGTGATTTGTTGGCCAGGGAGGTCCCTGATGCCCCCAAAACATTATAGGCCATTTCCTGAGGCCGTGGTTTCCCACCAGTAATGGATAGTAAGACCCTATTGCTGAAGACTCCACATGCTTGGGCTGCAAGGCCACTGAGAAATCCTGCTGGAACTGAGCTGATAACCATGAAGCCATGCTACATGTAGTTCAATGGGAGAAAGAGATACCACCAGTGAAGATACACAACAGTGGACACTGCAATCCTTATAATAGGCCAGCCAGGCCAAATGAGCCAATGGGTGCAATAGTGGCAGGTCTGTCATGGTGGAAACCAACTGCCCCTCAATTGGACTGGAGGCCCGCTGAATGGGGGGACACATTCCTGATAATGAAAACTTAAAACAGGAGTAGTCATGAGCCCTAGGGTTGTAACATCTGCTGGTGTCTGGAAAAATGTATATACTATGCTTATCAAACTGCCCAGTAAGCACTTCTCTTAATATTTATACCCTTACATTAATGCTACTCTCACTTTGGGTAGATAATCTTCTCTTTTCAGATGGCAGTGACCTTGGGATGACTCAGAAGTTATCATAGTGCTGGCAAGAAGTGCATGGAGTACTGAGTAACATCTTGATCACAACTTCCAAGGCTCAAGGTCTAATGCAGAAGAGGTGGTGGAAAGAATGGAAGAGCCAAAGGAAGGGCAGGACACCTTAAAATGTGCTCCCTCCAGACATAAAGTGGCCTGGATATCCATGACCTCATAGTGCCTGACACTACCTACACAAGACCATCATAAAAAGAGGAAAAGATGATGACATCAAAATAAAAGAGAGACTGATTGAGATGGGGAGGGGATATGATGGAGAATAGAATTTCAAAGACGAAAGTGTGGGGGGAGGGAGAGTATCACCATAGGATATTTTTTATAATCATGGAAAATGTTAATAAAAATTGAGAAAAAATAAAAATAAAGAGATGCAGACTGGTTCACTGTGTTGAAAAATTTGATCCAACTAGTTGTCTCCAAGAAACATGCATCAATGATTAATACACCCACTGAGAGTTAAAGGATGGAAGTCAATGTATCAAGTCAATGCAAGTCAAAAACAAGACAGTGAAACTATTCTGATAACTCAAAAAGTAGACTTCAAAACCAAAATTAGCTAGAAAGTTCATGAGTTGGCAGAATTGATGTGCAAATGGCTACATTATCAAAAGTGATTTACATAATCCACATAAAAATTCCAATGATAATTTTGTAGAACTGAAAAAATTAATCACAAAATTCATATGGAAACACATAAAATTCCAAAGATCCAAAGTCATCCTAATCAGGAGGAGCAATGGTCGAGGAACCACAATACCAGCTCTGCGTTCTACTGTAGAGCAATAGACAAAACTGCATACTTAAGAACTGCATTGTTTGCTCGTCTGAACATTTAATTTCTGTTATCTGCTTATTCTGTAATATTTATTTATTTATTTTGGTATTTTTTTCTTGTTTTGCTTTTCCTGGTTTCATATTAATTAATTTTCATATTAATTAGTTTTTTTTAGGATTTTACTTTGATTTATCTCTAGTAATTTTAGGTTAGCTCTTTATGTCAATATTACTGGTTCCTCATCAATACATTGTTTATACATTATATTATGTGTATTAAAATAAATCTCCCCTGGAAACACAGAATCGGTTTTAGTAACATGTATAAACTTTCATAACTTAACATTCCTGTTTATTTTAAGCACCTTTGAAGCTTCTTGTAATGCATTTAAAATAATATGTTATAATTATTTTGCTTTAAATGTTAAAGACAATAGAAAATTTAAAAACATGAACAAATGTATGGTATTTTTCATGCTAATATCATCTCTTTTTTTTTTGCCTTGTTGATATTCTAATATTTCTTCTTTTAACTTGGAGAATATTGCATGAAAGTCAATAAGGCAGTTGTGCTTCCTGAGAGAATGCCTTGATTCTTAAGGAATATTTTTTAGTTAAATGGTAAAGTTCTTTCCTGCATAAAGAAGTCCTTGGATTTGGTCCCTGGCACCACAAGAAAATAAGAAAAATGAATTTTGAACTGACAGGTCATTTTTTTTCCCAGTACTTGAAGAAAGTTGTGAGTTTTCCCTTTGCTCTCCATGTGCTGTGATTTTGTGACATTGAATCCAGTCTTCGAACATGCTAGGTTCTATGTTCTATCATGAACTACACTCTCAGCCCTAGCTGCATGTCCTTGACAAAAAAAAAAAAAAAGAAAGAAAAAAAATCTCTCCGAAATTGGTGTTTCCTCTCTATGCAAAGTGTATTCCTCCAGTTGTTTTCAATACTGCTTTTCCTTGCTTTCTCTTTACTTTATCAGATCCTCTTCTCATTCATAGGTTCTCCTGGGTTTATCCAGGTGAGACATGGCCCAGCTTCTTGAATTAATCTCTAAGTTCATAGGTTGTTATTTTTTTTTTTATTTTCTCCAAATGTAGAAAATTTCAGCCATTTTTCTATGCATACTTTTTCTAGCCCATTTTGCTTTCTTCTTTTATTTTTATTTATTTATTTGAGAGCTACAGACACAGAGAGAGAGAGAGAGAGAGAGAGAGAGAGAGAGAGAGAGAGAGAGAGAATGGGCGTGCCAGGGCTTCCAGCCACTGCAAACGAACTCTAGACACATGCGCCCCCTTGTACATCTGGCTAACGTGGGTCCTGGGGAATCAGGCCTCGAACCAGGGTCCTTAGGCTTCAGAGGCAAGCGCTTAACCACTAAGCCATCTCTCCAGCCCATTTTGCTTTCTTCTTATTTGAGATCCTAATAACACACATTGTTGATAGTTTGTTTTCTTTATTCCTAGACGTAGTTTTCAAGTTTTTCCTCAATTTTCTCTTTTCCTCTGTTTTTTAACTTACAGATTTGTATTAGTTTGTATTCTAACTCAGTTTCATTCCTTTGTCAATTTTATCATGATATTCAGCTTATTCAGTTAAATACTTATTTATATTTTTACAAGCATGTTATATTATAAAGTCATTCTTTATTTCCACGTCTCTGCCAACAAATTTGATTTCTTGGCATATTTTTTTCTCTTGTGATGAGTAGTTTTTCTCAAAGCTTCTATTATGTTGAAGCCTAAGACTGTTAATTCTAACATCTCTCATCTCTGTGTTACTATTTGTTGATTGCATTTTTATTCAAGCTGAAGAATTCTTTTCTCAAGTCACTTTGGTCAAGAGGTTCTGAAACTATGGCTCTAGTTCAAATCTTGAGTAGCAATTGGCTCTTTTCACACTACTCTGGCTAGAGAAGCTGATGTACCACCTTTTCATTGTATGTCCTTAGGGGAAATCCAGCTTATCACTCAGCCTCCATGGATAAACAAGCTGGAGCTCTTGATAGAGATGGGCTGAGCTGGAAGTTCTGGCTTCCCATTTGGACTTCACTGAAACCCTATGACTGTGCATAGTAGAAATGCATCATTGTTCTTCTGCATGCTCCCCTTCCTACCCATGGAGAAGATGGCCTTGTTACTATATGGCAAAAGGTCAGTTGTCTCCTATGCCTTGTTGTTTCTGGAGATAGGTGGATAGGGTTATGTGTCATTTGTCACTAGGAGGTAAGAGAGGAGTGTTTGTTCGCCACTGATAATGATGGTGTTGGAAATGAGGAGCAGTGTTTTTAGTTGGGGAGGCTGAAACCCTAGCTGTCTGTGTGTGATATCATCTCAGAGGACTAGAACAGCAAGGGTTTTGATGACTAATTACAGAGCTGTGATGGCTGATGTTTGGGTGTGCACAGTAGTTCTGATGGTTTCAAGGTGAATGTGTGTCCCTCATAGCCTCAGGAATTTATATCGTTTTACTTTTATATGAGAGAGAGAGAGAGAGAGAGAGAGAGAGAGAATTGGCACACCAGGGCCTCCAGCCTCTGCAATCGAACTCCAGGCACATGAGCCACATTGGGTGCATGTGTGACCTTGCATTTGGGTACCTTATACATGTGTCACTTTGTACTTCTGGCTTCTGTAGATCTGGGGAGTTAGACATATGTTCTTAGGCTTTGCAAGCAAGTGCCTTAACCCCTACACCACCTCTCAAATCCAACCTCAGGGAATTTTGCTAAGGTTCAGCTTCCTACTTACATCTCCAGAACTGTGCTGCAGAAGGAGTCACTGGGGGGCGGGGGGGCAGGGGGTTCTTTAGTTTAGCCCTATGTTGCAGTCAGGCTCTCATTGCTGTTAGAAATCACCCAACTAAGAGCAGCTTGTGAGAAAAAGAGGTTTATTTTGGCTTACAGGATCGAGGGGAGCTCCATGATGACAGGGGAAAACGATGGCATGAGCAGAGGGTGAACATCACCCCCTAGCCCACATAAAGTGGACCATAGCAATAGGATAGGGTGCCAAACACTGGCAGGAGGAAAGTAGCTATAATATCCATAAGACATTCTCCAGAATGACTATATCAGTGTCTTTAAGCTGGCCTTTATAAATGTATGGGCAAGTTTTAAAAGGCCCTAAGTGATTCTAACTTGTAGTCAGGGCTGTAGACCACAACATGGAGGTTCTACCTTGATGATGCCAGGGGCTCAGAGGAAGGGTATGGATCCCAGGTCACCTGAAAAAGTCTGCAGATTCATGTTAATATGTATTATTTCAAACAAAATGATGACTATGGAAGATAGCCATCTAGAAGGGAAGAACTAGCAAGCAGGATGAGATGAAAGGTAAAATCAACCAAACTTTAAAGGCAAAAGGGGCTCCATTCTAAAGAAACAAAAGCAGTGATATACAGGGTTAAGGTTACTTGTGATGGCCTAAGTTAAGAAGAAATAATACACAAACTGGTGATTCCACAAAACTAGAAGCCATACTGGGCATCATGCTATGAGCCTATAACTATAGTGCTGCGGAGGGGCAGAGATAGTACTGTCCCTAGAGTCTGCCAGTCTAACCTATTTGATGAATGAGCTCTAGGCCAATGAAAGAGCTTGTTTCAAAGATGTTGTTCTCTGGTCTCCATACATTCACAAAGAACACATGTGAAAATGCACACACACACACACACACACACACACACACACACACACACACATGCATAAAATATAGAAGGCAGATGTCATTGTATCAGGGAATAGGGCAAAGAATGACATCAAGAAAAACATGAATGAAACCAATGTTAGAAACCTCTCTCTCCATGTAAAGCACTGGGCATGTATGAGTAAAAGTCCATGAATTTCAAATGTAGAGAAAATGTAGCATTATGCCACTGAGTAACTCCAAGGACCTTTGTCTCTCTAGTCTTTCCTGTTCCCTGACCTGCTCCCAATCAAAAAGTGCTTCTTTTCAAAATGATTTCTACCACTATCTATGTGTCAATGCTCTAATTTTTTGTTCCAGAACACAAGAACCTGAAAGTCCAGTGGTTGCTCCCTGAACTCTGAGCTGCATCTGTAACAACATGACAGAAGTGATATGCAACATTACTTTTAAAAATTTATTTATTTATTTATTTGAGAGAGACAGACAGAGACAGAAAGGGTCAGAGAGAGAGAATGGGGGTGCCAGGGCCTCCAGACACTGCAAACGAACTCCCTACGCATGCGCCCACTCGTGCATCTGTCTAACGTGGGTCCTGTAGAACTGAGCCTCAAACCAGGGTCCTTAGGCTTCACAGGCAAGTACTTAACCACTAAGCAATCTCTCCAGCCCAAAACATTACGTTTTTAAAGGCACTCAGCTACTATGACAGAAATATCATATTTTAGCTACTTTGCAATTATCATATTGTTCAGCTAACATCATGAATATTGTCAAAGAAATAGTCTACTTTTGGCCTAAGACTTGACATCAGTGCATTTTAAGACTCAGGCTTATGTCAGGTCTTGAGAGACTGAGGCAAGAGAATTGCAAATGCAAGAGCTGCTTAAGCTGGAGAGTGAGTTCAAGGCCAGTTTGTGCAACTGGGAGTTCATAGCTCAAAATAAAAAAGGAGGAGCTGGAGAGATTGCTTAGTGATTAAGGTGCTTTCCAATGAAGCTTATGGACCCAGGCTCAATTACTTAGTACCCATGTAAGCCAGATGCACAAGGTGGAGCTTGTGTCTAGACTTCCTTTGCAGGTGCTGAGGGCCCTAGAGTGTCCATCATCAATCTCTATTTACTTGCTTCTTGCTCTCTCTCTCCCTCCCTCCCTCTTTCTCTCTCTCATATAAATAAATAACATATTAAAAATAAAAATTTAAGTAAGCTGTCGTGTAGCTCAATGGTAGAGCTCTTACTTCCCATATGAGAAGGCCCTAAATTCAATTCCTAATACAGAAGAACAATAACAAACAGACATCTTTTCCAGTTTTATAGGCAGTGTGCTGCTGTGTCTCTCAAACTTGCTTTAACAGAAATATTTATCTGTGCCAGATTGTTGGGTCCCATTCCCTGGAGGTTTGGATTAGGTAGCAGCCAGGAATTACATTTCTAACAACTTGCAAAGGATGTCCATGCTCCTGTTCTGTATCTCCATTTGACAACCACTGGTTTAAAGCATGACAATTGCTCTTGCTCCTCTGTCACCTCGGGCTCACTAAAGCAGACATGGGAATTAAAGCTCCTATATACACATTCTTGAGGTTGCAGCCTTTGCAACCTGGTATGAGAAATGGAGCATAAAGCTGGATGGGAGTGCAGACAGATGGGTGGTAGGTTACAGAGCTACTGACCTGATCTTTACTTTGTATTATCTCAGCTTAGCCCCCAGAGAAAGGCAAAAGGAACTCATCCACCAGCTTTCTCCAGCCTGTCACCTCCCTGATCCTCATGCTGCTCCAGCACGTCTCATTTGAGCTGAAGTCACTACAGAGGCCAATTCTCCATGGGTAGGGTTCTACAAGAAGGCAAGTGTGTCCTTAGCACCATGAACAAGCCAAGTGGCAAAAGACTGCCAATTATTCTGTAGAGAACCAGGCATTTCTAGGATGAAACTATCCAGAAAGAAAAATGAGGGCCCCAACCCAGAGTAGCACAAAACATTACCCTGCTTTCTGCCATAAAGTTCGCCATCCAAATTTGTCCTCTTTGCTTCTATGCTATCTCTAACTTTTTCAGTCCATATTGATCATGTTTTTCCCATCACTATTCTATCACAGAGTGTCGTGGGCCTCAGAATTCCCTTGTGGTTTAGTGTATTAGACAGAAACTATGCCCTTAAATTTCTTCAAGATAAGACCTTCAGCTCTTTGGAGCACCATTATTCAATAGAAGAGGATAGTGCAGCTCGGCCTTGAAACAGTAGATTGTGTGACCCACCCCGAGCACTTCTCTCGACCATGCTACATGGACTGCCCTGGGCTGGACCTTTTATCCAAAGCAACGTCTTAACTCTGCCATCATCAGTTAATGGGGGGCTGACTGCTGTGTGATGAGCAGCTCTACAATTTCTTTTCCTTTTGCCATTTCACTATAATGAGCAAAAATGAACCATGTAGTACCTAGTGTCTCCATGGAGATTTCCTCAGGTCTTTGCAAATGCTGAACTTTCCCAATGACTACAGGCCATGATGGAACCAAACCATCCTTTCACCACAAAACAGTGTAGCAAGGACTTCCCTCCTTTGTTTCCAATATTTGCCATCACCTTGTAAGTCCTCACTGACTATGTCCTCACTATAGATTTGGGATGCATGGTCAATGAGAGTATACAAAGAAAATAGAGAATGCCATGTTGCTAAAACTGAGGAAAATTAACGTTCAGTCCCCAGGTTGGTATTATAGGGAACTAGTTGAACCTGTAGGCAGGTAGAGACAAGTGAGAGGTTTTAGGTCATTAGGTATATGACAATAAAAGGATTTGTGTCCTGTCTCCATCTATTACTTTTGTTTTTCACATTGTCTGTTTGGTTCTGCCACACACTTTTATCATGATCTGCTGACTTTTCATAGGCCCAAAGTAGTAAGACCAACTTACTATGGACTAGAACCTCTAAGGCTGAGTCCAAATAACCGTTTCTCTTTGAGATTATATCAGGCATTTTTTTTTTATCATCATGTGATTACATGTATTGGCTATTTGGAAAGAGACACAGAGAAAAAAGAGAGAGAAGAAAGAGAAGCAGAGAGAGGGACGGAGAGGCACTAAGAAGCAGATGGTGCTAGAAAGCAGAAGGTAGCCAAGATGGACGTCATAGTCTTTTTTTGTAACATGATTTCAGAAGTTATAATACATCACATTTGCTCATTCCATTTACTGGAAATAAGCCTCTTAAATTATTAAGATGGATGGAGAAATATACAGGGTGTCAATGCCAAGAGATACAGATCAAGGAGGGTTATCTTAATATTTGCCTGCCATACTTGATTATATTTATTGAAGTCAGATTTGCATTGCTGGCAGAAATCACCTCACTAAGAGCAGTTTTTGAGGAAAAAGGGTTTATTTTGACTTACAGACTTGAGGGCAAGCTCCATAATGGTAGAGGAAAATGAAGCCATGAGTAGAGGGTGGACATCATTCCCCAGCCAACATAAGGTGGACAACAGCAACAGGTGAAGTGTGCCAAACACTAGCAAGGGGAAACTGGCTATAATACCCATAAGCCAGCCACCACATTACACTGCCTCCAAGAGACATTAATCCCCAAATCTCCATCAGCTGGAAACCTAGCATTCAGAACACCTAAGTTTATGGGGGACACCTGAATCAAACCACCACAATCCACCCCTGGCCTCCATAAACTGATAACCATCCATAATGTAAAATGCAATGAATTCAGTCCATCTTTAAAAGTCTCCATAGTTTTTATCAATCCTAATGATGTTCAAATACTCCCATAACCCAAGTCCTTTTAACTGAGCCACAATATCAACCCCCAACCCAGAGTGACACAGAATAAACACTCACACTGCAAAATATGGCATTGGGCATAGCAAAGAAATATTCAGCCAACACAAGATTTAAAACATCCAGGGAAGACATCAAACTCTGTAGCTCCAAGCACAACAGCTGAAGTCAGTGACAAAATCTCCAAGTTCAATAATTCTAACCAACAACAAATCTCTGGAGTTATAATTCTGCCCCTGCAGCTAGGCCTCTCACAGTCCAGGAAAACTTAATCCAGGGTCTGCAGCTCTCCCTAGCAGCCTTCTCATGCTCCTAGCATCTCCACTGAGTCTCCCCTGCAAGCGATGGTCCATCCTTATGATTCTATCATGTCTCCATGTGGGCATACAGCAAACCTGCTTCGCACTGCCCATGGCCATTTCCAAAACACAACCATGTTGCAAATTCAATGACCCTCTCTTTCCTGCATTTCTCTTACTGCACAATACCAAGTGGAGTGCCAATTTGTTAATCCAGTGGGGAATAATTCAGATTTTGAAGAATAGGACAATCCTTGAGTATTCAGGCCCCTCCAAAAACTACATTCTTTCTGTTGTCCCAATGCAGATCAGCTGGCCCAATATCAATGTTTATAATCTCACAAATAATTACAGTAGAAGAGGCAGGAGTTTCAGCCCAAAGATTTCTTTCTGTGCCATATACCTCTGCTCACACCAGACCATCTCTACTCAAAGCAACCTTGTACAAGTTCTCAGGACATAGGCATAATAGCAAGCCTCTCACCAAAACTGCTTCTAGCCCAGTCCAAGCAAAGCTCTCTCTCACTCTCACAAGTGAAACCTCATAGTCCCCAGTTCTTACTACATTCAGGTCCTTCAACTCTGACCAGAATAGCCCATCAAGCTGTATTTATAGCACTGCAAGGCATCTCCTAAGCCATGATTTCAAATCCTTACATGTTCCTCTTGAAAATCAGCTCCAAAATGCCAAAAGCCACACAGTCAGTCCAGCAGCAAATGATGCCTCCTCAGTACCATTGATACTGTGGGAGTCAGGTTCACATTGTTGGCAGAAATCACCCAACCAAGAACAGCTTGTGGGAAAAAGGATTTATTTTGACTTATAGACTGGAGGTCAAGCTCCATGATGGCAGGGGAAAATGATGCCATTTGCAGAAGGTGGACATCACCCCTGGCCCACATAAACTGGACCATGGCAACAAGAGAGTATGCCAAATACTGGCATGAGGAAACTAGCTATAATTCCCATAAGCCCACCCACAATACACTGCCTCCAGGAGGCTTTAATTTCCAATTTCCATCAGCTGGAGAACCTAGAATACAGAACACCTAAGTTTTGGGGGGACACCTGAATCAAACCCCCATACCCTACTAGGTGTAAAGGGTAGTTTAAGCTGTGGCTGTTTGTTTTTACTGGCCTTTTGGTGGTGTCTCTGCTATGGATCTATGGATGTGAGCCAGCTTCCTCCATGATGGAACTCCCCCACATTTTGTGAACCTGAAATAAACTCTTTTCTCCCAGATGCTGCTTCTGACCAGCAATTTGTTCCAACAACAAAAGTTAACTATAGTAGTAGTGTAGGTTTTTCTGTCTGTTTGGCTTATATAGAGCAGTTGCTGTCTGAAATCTTTCTGTTCTATACTGCCTTTATCTGCTGCTTAGGCTGTTTAGCATCTGATGTGATGTGTGTGTGTGTGTGTGTGTGTGTGTGTGTGTGTGTGTGCGTGTGTACATGCCCATTGGCTTTTCTGAGTTCTTGGCTCTTCTGTTCAAATTATTGCATATATTAATCAATGAGAATACCCAGGAATCCATCCACCATGTAATTTCTTGAAAATTGAGTTCCTTTACCAATCTGCCTTTTCTTTCCTCCTTTGAGCACCTTATATAATCATAGGGGATTCAGGAAATTGATTTAAACTTACAAGAATAATTAGGAAAAGTATAATGTACCCATTTAAGGATGTGACAATATTTTTTTTTAACATAAACCACATGTGATTTATTTTTTGGCCCTATGTGTTCTGCCACATTGGAAACTACATGGAGTAACATTATCAGATTGTGTAGGATCCATGATGATTTCTTCATAGATAGACCATGTTATCTGCAAAACAGAGTACTGCCTTTTTTTCCCCAAGATGGATTGCATTTCTGTCTTCTACATCCCTTATAAACTTGACACAATGTTCATCACAACTGGAAATATACAACATCTATAAGTGGATGAATTTATTTTCTATTCCTTGATTATTGAAGTATTTTATTATTGTTTCCTTTTTTTTAATTTTTTTTTATTTATTTATTTGAGAGCGACAGACACAGAGAGAAAGACAGATAGAAGGAGAGAGAGAATGGGCGCACCAGGGCTTCCAGCCTCTGCGAATAAACTCCAGATGCGTGCGCCCCCTTGTGCATCTGGCTAACGTGGGACCTGGGGAACCGAGCCTCGAACCGGGGTCCTTAGGCTTCACAGGCAAGCGCTTAACCGCCAAGCCATCTCTCCAGCCCTCCTTTTGTTTTTTAGTTAGAAATAGCTATTAGATTATATCAGATATTTTGTGTTATCAAGATCATAATTGGATGTTTTAATCTTTATCAGTATTTGGGATCATATTGATTGTATTTTCAAAAATTAAATATAAATATGCATTCCATGGATAGATTCAACCTTGCCATGATGGATTAGCATTTATAATGCCAGATTTAATTCAGCCAAATATTTTTCTATCTACAGTTATACTAACAACTTATATTTGTTAGAAACTTTACTTGGAATGACATTGCCTTCATATCTGATTATTGTCCACATAGGAGGAACTAGAGGATATCTCCCTTTGACTGTTTGAAAGAGTTTATATAGATATATATTTAGACTTTATTGCTAAGATCATACAGGCTTTGAGTTTCTTTGTGGAGAAAAATGTAACCATTGGTTAAAGTTTTTTTTTTTAATACTTTTGTTCAATTTTTATTTATTTATTTGAGAGTGACAGACAGAGAGAAAGACAGATAAGGGAAAGAGAGAATGGGCATGCCAGGGCTTCCAGCCTCCGCAAACGAACTCCAGACGCGTGCGCCCCCTTGTGCATCTGGCTAACGTGGGACCTGGGGAACCGAGCCTCGAACCGGGGTCCTTAGGCTTCACAGGCAAGCGCTTAACCGCTAAGCCATCTGTCCAGCCCTGGTTAAAGTTTTTAACAGAAAAAAGTATCCAATTATCTTATAAATGAGAGTTCAGTAGTTTGAGGCTTTAAAATAATTAGTTTATCATCAAATTTGTTGAATTTATTGGTAATGCATTATTCAGAATTTTAGAAGTCATAATCCCAAGATATGTCCACAAGTTTCCTGGGTTCTGATGTACATACACACACCAATCCTTTTCACTCAACAATACTAATCTAAGCACTACTATATGTGGAGTTTATAGGCATCAGATACCAAATAAGTGATTCTCAGCACGAGGAATGTGACCTACACACGAAACCAACTCCCCATTAACATTTTATTTTTATTTATTTATTTGATAGAGAAAGAGGGACATATATATATATATATATATATATATATATATAGAGAGAGAGAGAGAGAGAGAGAGAGAGAGAGAGAGAGAGAGACAGAGAGAGAGAGACAGAGCGAGAGAGACAGAGAGAATGGGCACACCAGGGCTTCCAGCCACTGCAAACAAACTCCAGATGCATGTGGCTTGTGCATCTGGCTAACGTGCATCCTGGGAAATTGAACCTGGGTCCTTTAGCTTTGTAGGCAAATGCCTTTACTGCTAAGACAAACTTCCAGCCCCAAACTCCCTTTTATTTATTTATTTATTTTAATTTAATTTATTAGTTTTCTTTTCAGTAAATACAGGCAGTTTGGTACCATTATTTAGCCTCATCTGTGATCTACCCCTTCCCATTAAACCCACCTTGTTAATGAAAATGGGTCGTGCATTGTGCCGTTAGCCCCCAGTTATTGGTATGATAAATGTCTCTGCAAATCATGACCCAACATGTGACTCTGACATTCTTTCCGCCCCCTCTTCCACAAAATTTCCCTGAGCCATGTTGGGTTCATTTTTGGTCTGCTTCAGTGCTGAGGTGTTGGGGGCCCCTGAGGCTCGGGCTCTCTGATTTGGTAGGAGTTGATTTTTCTCTGTGTTGATCTCCTTCCCCTTTGTGCTGGTATCTGGTTCACAGGAAAACATCACCCTTGCTTATTTCGCCAGTTGTCCTTAGTTTCAGTTGGGCCTCTTTTGAGGTATGTTGGGGCAGCTCTCTTCTTAGGATCTGCATCTATCTGGAAAAGAGAACCAGATTCTCCAACGGAGAGTAAGTTAGCACCCGGAAAATTGAGATAAGACTCAATTACTTTTTTGATAGACAGTATGGTAGGTTTAGGCCCTCTTATACCCCGTGATTGATGGTAGCTTGATATTGTAGAGTGGGCTTGTGTTTGGGTATGGTTCTGACTTGTTTCCCAGCTCCAGCTATGGGTCTAGTACCACTGAGTGGATCACTTAGCCAAATCAAGAGCAATTGATTCCTCAAATGGCTGTGTACCACTATTGCACTTGTGTGGGCATCACATCCAGTTATTTGTTGCTAATTAGGTAAAGTAATGTGTTGCTTGGACAGATCTTGGTCATTTCCCCCAGTCGCCTATGTAGTGCTTTCTGGCACTAGACATGCTGACTGTCTAGGGACTGACTCTCTTCTGGCTTCCAGCCATATCATTCCATTTTACGTGTCAGCTGCGTATGGAGTCTTCAGCAATAGGGTCTTATCACTGGCCTTTGGTGTGTCATCAAGTACTCTGACAGAAGTCTGTCATTGTTTTGGGAAACCTTGTAGGTTTCTCTGATCAAATTCTCATTGTGGATGGTAGGCCCAAGCTGGAAGTGGGGGTTACAGGTCAGTGTCCACTAAGAAATTGAGGAAAAAGATAACTAATATACAAGAGTTAGAGAGGAGAGAGATAGAGGGGAGAGGGGGGAGATGGAGGGAGGGAAGATGTAGGAGATTTAGGTCAGTCTTGATCCTACCCTCTCCAGTGTCTTGTAGTTCAGGTGTTTCCTGTAAGGGTCTAGTGAAGGTTCATCATTTGGTCTGTCTTTTAGGAAGTAGAATTTTATGGTACCATTGCTGTTTGTGTCCACATTACTGTTTTCCACCCTTTGATTCCCTCCCCGCCCTCCCATCCATCTTATTGTCTAGTCCATGAGGTGCTTGGTAGGTATGTAAGGCATCTTGGGCAGATTCAGGTTAGGTGTTGCAGATGAGTGAGACTATGTGTCAATTTTTTTTTTCTGTGATTGGGTAAGTTCGCTGAGAATGATCTGTTCCAGGTTCAACCATTTTTCCTCAAATTTCTTTATGTCATTTTTTCTTACTGCTGTATAGAATTCCATTGTAGATATACCACATCTTTGTTATCCATTCTTCTAATGATGGACATCTGGGTGGATTCCAGCTTTTAGCTATTATGAATTGCGCTGCTACAAGCATGGTTGAACAAATCTCTCTGGCTTTTGGTTTGAAGGTTTTAGGGTAGATGCCCAGTAATTGTATAACTGTGTCTGTTGGTATTTCTATAGCCAGCCTTTTCAGGATTCTCCATATTGCTTTCCAAAGTGGTTGTGCCATCCTGCATTCCCACCAACAGTGAATGAGTGTCCCTGCTTCTCCACATCTTCGCCAGCATTTATTTTCATTTGACCTTTTGATTTTGGCTATCCTTATTGGGTAAGGTGGAATCTCATAGTTGTTTTAATTTGCATTTCTCTGATGATTAAGGATGATGAACATTTTCTTAGGTGTGTGTTTGCCATTTGTATCTCTTCCTCTGTGAATTGCCTGTTTAACCCTGTGCCCTATTTTGTGAGTGGGGTATTTGTCTTCTTCTTGTTTAGATTTTTGAGTTCTTTGTAAATTCTATAGATAAGGCCTCTATCAGTTGGATAACCTGCAAATATTTTCTCCCATTCTGTGGGTATTCTATTGGCTTTGCTTATTATATGCTTGTCTGTAAAGAAACTCTTCAGCTTCATATGATCCCAATGGTTGAGTGACTGTTTAAGAACTTGAGCCACTGGGGTTTTATTCAGGAAGTCTTTTTCCATTCCTATATCATGAAAAGTACTTCCTAAATTTTCTTCCAGTAGTTTTCGAGTTTCTGGTCTTATGTTGAGGTCTTTGATCCATTTGGATTTGAGTGTTGGGCATGGTGAAATGTGTGGATCAAGTTTTAGTTTCCTGCATGTGGTTATCCAGTTTGTCCAGCACCATTTGTTGAAGATGCTATCTTTTTTCCAGTCTATATTGTTTGGGCTTTTGTTGAATATCAAGTAGCTATAGTTGCTTGGCCCAAAATCCGAGTCCTCAAGTCTATTCCATTGGTCTATACTCCTGTTTTTATGATGCCAGTACCATGCTGTTTTTATTACTATGGCTTTGTAATATAGCTTTATATCGGGTATGGTGATGCCACCAGAGGTATTTCTTTTGCTGAGGATATGTTTGGATATGCGAGGCCTACTGCTTTTAAATATGAAGTTTGAGATCATTTTTTCTATCTCTGTGAAGAACACTGTAGGGATTTTAATTGGAATTGCGTTAAATATGTATATTGCCTTTGGTAGGATTGTCATCTTCACAATGTTAATTCTGCCTATCCAGGAGCATGGGAGGTCTTTCCATCTTTTCATGTCCTCCTCAATTTCTTTTTTGAGAGTTTTTATATTTTCGTTGTATAGATCTTTTACTTCCTTGGTTAATGTTATTCCAAGTTATTTTATTTTTTTTTGTTGCTATTGAAAATGGGACTATGTCCTTTATTTCTTTTTCTGTGTCTTTGTCATTTGCATACAGAAATGCTACCGATTTTTGTGCATTGATTTTGTATCCTGCTACTTTGCTATAGGAGTTAATCACCTTCAGGAGTTTTGGGATAGAGTCTCTCGGGTCTCTTACATATACAATTATGTCATCAGCGAATAGAACTAACTTAACTTCTTCCTTTCCAAATTGTATCCCTTTTATTTCCTTCTCCTGCCTTATTGCTTGGGCTAGGACTTCAAAAACTATATTGAAAAGCAGAAGTGAGTGAGGACATCCCTGTCTTGTTCCTGATCTCAATGGGAATTCCTCCAGTCTCTCTCCATTAAGTATTATTTGGGCCTTTGGAGCTTTGCATATTGCCTTTATTATGGTAAGATGTGAACCTGTCATGCCGATTCTCTCCAATGTTTTGATCATGAAGTGATGTTGTATCTTGTCAGAGGCCTTTTCTACATCTATCGAAATGATCATGTGATTTTTATGTTTAAGCTTGTTTATATGGTGTATTACATTGACAGATTTTCGTATGTTGAACCACCCTTGTGTTCCTGGGATAAATCCCACTTGGTCAAGGTGGATAATGCTTTTGATGTGTTGTTGGATTCGGTTTGCGAGTATTTTGTTGAGGATCTTTGCGTCTATGTTCATTAGGGAAATAGGCCAATAGTTTTCTTTTCTTGTGGCATCTCTCCCTGGTTTTGGGATTAGGGTGATACTAGCTTCATAGAAGGAGTTGGGTAGCTTTCCCTGTTCTTCATTTGTGTGGCACAGTTTTAGGAAGATTGATTTGAGTTCTTCCATGAAGGTTTGATAAAATTCGGCTGGGAATCCATCTGGTCCTGGACTCTTCTTTTTTGGGAGGTTTTTTATAACTTTTTCAATCTCCATGAGTGTGATGGGTTCATTGAGGTGATTGATCTGCTCTGAGTTTAGCTTTGGCAGATGATATGCATCCAGGAATTTTTCCATCTCCTCCACATTTTCCAGTTTTGTGGAGTAGAGGTTTTTGAAATAAGTCCTGATGATTCTGCCGATTTCACTGATGTCTGTTGTGATATCTCCTTTTTCATTTTGAATTTTGTTAATTTGGAGTCTCTCCTTTTTTTTGCTTGATCAAATTGGCCAGAGGTTTGTCAATCTTATTTATTTTTTCAAAGAACCAGCTCTTTGTTTTGTCAATTGCCTTAATTGTTTCCTTGGTTTCCAATTCATTAATTTCTGCTTTGACTTTAATTATTTCTTTCCTTCTGGAGCTCTTTGGGTTGGATTTTTCTTGTTTTTCCAATGCCTTTAGGTGGATGGTTAGGCTATTTATTTGGGATCTTTCTGTCTTTTTTATGAAGGCATTGAGTGCTATGAATTTGCCCCTGAGGACTGCCTTCATTGTGTCCCATAAGTTTTGGTATGATGTGTTCTCATTGTCATTCAATTCCAGGAATTTTGCAATTTCATTTTTTATTTCATCCACTATCCATTTATTGTTTAAGAGTGTGCTATTCAGTTTCCAGTTGCCGTTGGGGTTCTTGTTGGTTTTTTTGTTGTTGATTTCTAGGAATATATCATTATGATCTGATATCATGCAGGGAATTATGTCGATTTTCCTAAATATGTGGAGGTTATCTTTGTGACCCAGTATATAGTCTATTTTAGAGAATGTTCCATGGGCTGCTGAGAAGAATGTGTAGTCTGTGGATTTGGGATGGAAAGTTCTGTAGATGTCTGTTAGGTCTAAGTGCTCTATGGTTTTGTTGAGCTCTCTTACTTCCCTGTTGAGCTTCTGTTTGGATGATCTGTCTATTAGTGATAATGGTGTGTTGAAGTCCCCAGCTATGATGGTGTTGGTGGTTATTTCTGTTTTATTGTCAAGTAGGTTTTGTTTTATGAACTGTGGTGCCCCTGTGTTTGGTGCATACAGATTTATGATTGTAATATCCTCTTGATGGATTGTTCCCTTTATAACCAAACTCCCTTTTAAAGCAGAGATTTCTGTAAATGGTCAGCAGAGTAGGAACCCAAGAGAAAGATGCACTTCATCAAGCCTGGAAGGAATCAAGTTTTGATCATGTAGACCACATGCAGCTGAAACAGCAGGCAGCTAATCCATAGCTAGCTAAACAGAAAGCTTGACAGCACTGGGACTTCAGCAGAGCTAATTGGGAGAGATTCCTGTGAGGACCATCCTCCAGATAGAAGCAACATTAGTGTTCACCTGTTCACCATGTGAAAACTTCTTAACAGACAATTCATAGGAGACAGATATGTCCTTATTTTTCCTTCCATCCCATTCTGAGGAAAACTACAATCAAAAAGACAAGGCTGAAATCAGGCTGGAAATCAAACCATTCCCAACTTGGCCAATTCCAATCAAACACAAACCTGGACTGACTGAGCTTAAGAGAAAGAAGAGGAATTTTATTTGAAAATATAATTGAATTTATTACTAAATACTTTGATAGTCATTGACTGATTCCATATTTGTTAATAGTTTCACATTTCAAAAATTATTATATAAAAATAATTCATAATTAAGAATGTATACTAGGGCTGGAGAGATGGCTTAGAGGTTAAGCGCTTGCCTGTGAAGCCTAAGGACCCCGGTTCAAGGCTCGGTTCCCCAGGTCCCACGTTAGCCAGATGCACAAGGGGGCGCACGCACCTGGAGTTTGTTTGCAGAGGCTGGAAGCCCTGGTGCACCCATTCTCTCTCTCTATCTCTATCTGTCTTTCTCTCTGTGTCTGTCGCTCTCAAATAAATAAATAAATAATTCAAAAAAAAAGAAAAAAGAAAAGAATGTATACTAGCTCTATATCAATACCATTATGTGTTCTAGATACCTTACTGTCACATAAATGTATTTTATTAATGTATTTTACATACATGTATGTGCTATAGACATATAATTTTTACCAAACTACATATATATATATATATATATATATATATATATATATATATATATATATGATTTTTGGTGATGCCATTTTTCTTGACATTAATTTTAACATATTTTTATTTATTTGTGAGGTGTGAAAGAGAGGGAAATGGGGGAGAAATGGGCATATCAGGGTCTCTTGATGCTGCAAACAAACTCCAGATGTGCCATTTTGCGCATCTGACTTTATGTGGGTACTGGGTAATTGAACACCAGGGTCAGCAAACTTTGCAAGTAAGGCCTTTAACCACTGAACAACCTGCTGAGACCCATTCATAGACTTTTAAAAAAAATACATATTTCTTTAAGAGAGAGAGAGAGAGAGAGAGTAGGCATGCCAGAGCCTCTAGCTACTGCAAAAAAAAAAAAAAAAAAAAAAAACTCCAGACGCATGTGTCACCTTGTGCCTCCAGCTTACATGGGATGGGTCCTGGGGATTCAGACTTGGGTCCTTAGGCTTTGCAGGCAACTGTCTTAACCACTAAGCCATCCCTCCAACCCTGCATCCATTTATTTTTAATGTTTGATGTTTTAGATTTGCTTGCCTCTTTCTATCCTTTCCTGACAGAGCCATCTTCTCATATTATTTTTACCTTTATGTGAGGCAGAATGACTAGCATAAGTTGAATTTTTTTATTTTCCTTTTTCTACTTTTTTATTTGTTTTTCAAGGTAGGGTCTCATTCTGGTCCAGGCTGACCTGAAATTAACTACATTGTCTCAGGGGGCCTCAAACTCTTGGTGATCCTCCTACCTCTGACTCACAAGTGCTGGGACTAAAGGCATGCGCCACCACTCCCGGCTCCTTTTTCTACTTTTAAAGTTACCAGAAGCCATAGGTGGAAATTTCTTTTTCCCAACCTATAAAGGGCTGTGGAGCAAGAACTGATAATTTCCTTTCCAGGTTAATCATGCTCTGGTAGAACTTTCTGGCATATTTCAAAATGCTTCCCATTCCCTTTTATTGCAGAAAGCCAAGGGGAATTTTTTTTTTTTTTTCAAGGTACTATCTGACTCTAGCCCTGGCTGACCTGGAATTCACTATGTAGTCTCAGGGTGGCCTTGAACTCATGGTGATCCTCCTACCTTTGCCTCCAAGTGCTGAGATTAAAGCCCTGTGCCACCATGCCACGTGGAATTTTTTTAATGTCTTCTACTTTAATATATGAACATATTTCAATTTGATCATATTATCATCAGGTTATAGTCTTATGTTTCCTCTCCTCTGTCCCCATTCTACTGAGGGCCATCCTGTCTATATTCACTGTGTGGTCAATGGGGACTTTTTTTTTTTTCTTTACCTAATATTCACTGTAAAGAGTTAGTAGTGGTACAGGAGCTAAGGTAGCTACCATCATGCTAAGGTTCCCATCTGTACGGTTCCTCCTGGAGCGCTAGGTCTTGGTCTTGTGTACACTGCACTTCCACCATCTGTCAACTTCTCTATTTCTTTTCCTGTTGTTAATCTGGCTCCCATGCAGTGAGTCTAGCTATGCTCATAAGTTGTAGCACCTGTGTGTCTCGATAATGTGGAAGTTTGGGGTGGGGAGGAGAGGTGGCACTCTTGCCTTACTTCCCTGAAGAATATAAAAAGAGTGATTGATTTTTTTTCAGCTTTTTACTTATTGTGAGGGTGGTGTGAGGACATCTAAATTCCTAACATGCTGGTCTTCAGAACAGAGGTTCATAACAGTGTATTACTTCTAGAATGTAAAATTTGGATAATCACATTGATTTCTAGGAAGTTATTAAAATTCCATTTTCAACCCACAATATGATGGAATAGTTTTGGGTTAACCACTGTCCAAAATTTCTGCTCTTTAACTTATTTTCTAATTTATTGTAATTAAAAGTAAATATTGTTACTGTAATTATTACTTACCCTCTGCTTTTGTATTCGAATATTATATAATCTAGACAAATTTAAATTTCTCAATACTTTTTCACTTATCATTTAATATTTTCTTCCTTTCTCTTTCTGTGCATATTCATGACATGATATTCTGCTTGCATTTATTCCTTTTATATACTTTCTCCACGAAGATGCAAGGTCCATGTGGAGAGGATAGTCATCTGTTTCAGTTCTGTGAGTCATTTTTTTCACAGAAATGTTTTATACATGATTAGTTGAACATCTGAGTTTCTTCATATGATCAGGAAAAGCACAACTTGAGCTCATCTGAGGCAGCTAATATGATGCATCCTTTTAGTGTCTTTAGGAAATTTAACTTGGAATTCACTGTGTTTGATATTAATAGGCACATTTCTTTTTTCTGATTTCATCTGCATAGTACCAACCACAAATATCATTTACTTTTTGAGGGCACATCTTTTAAATAGAATATACCTGTATTTATTAAAACTAATGATAATGATTTTGTCTCTCCCTTTTTCATATATTTTATTGTATGATCTAATTTCTGCTTATTACACATTACCCTTTTTAATTTATAAATTATAAATTCATGTCCATCTCATTGATTGTTATATTCTCTGTTGAGGGACATATAAGTGACTCATATATTCTACTACTTGAATACTAGACATGAAGTGATTTTCCAACCAAGATACATCATTTAAGTATGAAGGTACTCTGTTATTCTCTGGGCTCACTTCACCTCAACAGGAAAATTCTTTTTTTTTTTTTAAAGAAATAACTTATTTAACTACTGTCACTTGTCCTTCCTTTATCCCAAATCCTCAGTGTTTTTCAAACAGTTTACTGTAGTTCCCCCCCCCCCACCCTTATACTATTGTAATTTTGCTTGAAGATACCTGGTATGTTTTAAGAGTTCTTATTGAGAGTTAATTTTACAATATCTCTGACAGTTTGTTCTGACCTATTGGGATTTAAGGTTTGAATACATCTGTAGCTATATTCATTGTATTTTTACTGTTCTTCATTGGGAATTTTTCTCAAACTTGTTAAAAAGTTGATACATCCACAGAGATATATTCGCTACTTTTCTTAATCCTTACAAGATGCTATCTGGTTCAAAAAATTCATAGGAAACATCCTCTAAGCTCAGTTGTTTCCTTATACCTTCTAGCATCAGAAGTAGTCTGGTAAGCTTATCTCTCATGATTGACCCATTTTATATTTTGCTTGGATGTTTTGCTGCATTTATTACATTTTATATTCCAGACCATTAATTTAGGTAAATAAATACCTATTTTATCTTCTGCTTCTTACAAAGATTTGTGGTGAAAAAGTCATATATATTTTAATTTCCAAAATTTATCCTTTATGCTCAATTCACTCTGTCTCCTCTTTAAATCTGATCATCTTCTCTATTATGACTATGTCCTCATAGTTTCTCAGAGTTTTGTTTTGTCTTGTTCATGAGGCTTCATTCATATTTCTGAAATTTCAAGTTGCAGCATTCTTCCCGGTGAAGGAAAGAAGAGCTCCTCTCTGATTCACTGTGGCATGCACTCTGCTCCAAGGCCCCAGTACTTCCCAGTTCAGAGACTGAGGTGACTCAAACCTTAAAGTTTTGTCATTTACATATCTCCTTACTCTCTCATGTTTTCTATCAATTTTCCAGAGTTCACAAGGCTGAAATTACAAAGCTTGTCCCATCTTTGCCCTCCAGACTTAGAATAGAACACACTTGTGTCCACTAACAGGAAGCCATGCTCTTACTTGGAGTACTGCTATCTCTGGCTCAGAAGAGACAGATGAATTATACTTAGTGGCTAAGTGACAGAAAACAGCTTACTTCTAGAATTGCTCAAATTGAAAACACAAACTGATACTGAGTCAAACTGAAGCTATTTATTGATTATGAGTATGATACTAAACAGAAATATAGTTTAAATTTCATAAACAAAAACAGATAAATTTTGTACTTATGAGTTGAAATATCACTAAATTAAAGTTATATGATAAAATAAGATGAAGGATGAAGAGGAAGAAGAAGAGGAGAAGAATGAGACAAGGAATAAATAAGAAAGGAATATGAGGACAGAAAATGGTAGGACAGTTAGGAGGAGAAAAAGGAAGTCAGAGGACAAGGAAGGGAAGGATGGAGGAGAGAAAAGTGGTGCTCTGGATGTACCTCCTACTTGAAACAAGGGTGACTTGATCTTGTCACTTCTCTGTGAACAGACTATGAATACATTGCATGATAAAGACTAAAATGAAGACAGACAAAAGGAAGATTAGAATAGTAACTGTAGACAAGTTCACACCACAGTAGCAACAAAATCTTGCTAGTGATCAAGGATTCATGATTACAGGATTTTTGATACTATTATCATAAAATTTAAATACATCATATACTGCACCAGTTCTTTTTTTTTCTTCATTTTTCTAAACAAAATATGTGCCCTGAAGTAGTATGCAGCAGGAAACGGTTTATTTCAGTTACACCATGGCGGAGGCTGGGAGCCAGATGTCACATCCTCAGTCAGTAGGAGGAAGTAGAGATTGATGAATGTTGCATTTCCAGCTGGTTTTCTTTTTTTTCTTTTTTATTTTTTATCTACTTGCAGAGAGAGAGCAGACAGAAAGATAATGGGCAGGCCAGGGTCACTAGCCATGGCAAATGAACTCCAGATGCGTGTGCTCCCTTGTGCATCTGGCTTATGCGGGTACTGAGAAATCGAACCTGGGTCCTTTGATTTCACATGCAAGTGCCTTAACAATTAAGCTATCTCTCCAGCCCCTAGCTTTCTTTTTGTTTGATCTATTCCAGGAACATAGCCCATGGGATGGTGCTGCCCACAGGTAGGGTGGTTCATACTCTAGAAATTTCCTAACAGATATGTCAAGCGATTTGTTTTCATGGTGAATATAAGTACTGTCAAGTTCACAACCCAGAGATTAACCATCATAAATGTCCATTCATTCCTGAGCTAAACAGAAACCTATCAAAGTCACCATCTCTGAGAGTTTATCTTGCAGTGAGATGAGCACTGATTCCATTAATGATGTCTATAATGGAAGTTTGTGCAGTCATGGGCCACAAAGGAGAAAAAAAATGTGTATAAAGTAGTGTGTGTGTGTGTGTGTGTGTGTGTGAGATACTGTCTCACTGTACAGCCCAGGCTGTCTTGGAATTAATGATCCATTGCTGCTGCCTCAGGCTCTTGAGCTGCTTGAGCTGGGATTATAGGCATGTGTCCATTTCAGGCATTTCGTTTCATTTATGGACTCATATCCACAATCTTCTGTCCTTAATAGCTCATCCATATAAAAATGTTCCCACAGGACATAAAGGGGCTTACGCCTAAATAAATGGAAGCATACCCAACTTTTCTGCAAAGACAGATGAGCAAAGTGTCTTCAATCCAATCCCAGGATTACCAGTCATATGCAGTTCTCCTTTTACAGGAAACACAATCAAATCTTAATATTTTGTAATCAATCTTTAGACAAAGCTTTAAAATTTAACTAGTACCAACACTCTTCATTGTGAAAGTTAAAGAAATTACAATCTGCATATATGTGCATAAAAACATATGTTTTAGACCAATAGGGAAATAGATATGAAAGAAATGATAGGAGCAAAAGTCATTGCTATCTAGAAGGCCATGATTAGCCAACATGACTTTTCTAGGGTGAGCCCCCTTACTTTTTGAAGTGACTCTAGAGAGGTTTTTTTTGTACTAAAGTCCATCATCTTCACATTGCCACTGACTGTAAGTAATGCTAGAGCATGTGAGAGCCCCAGCCGTGCAGCTGGGCTCCATTTTATACCATCTTATTTTAACATTCTGAGTACAAAAAGAGAATGGGCAGATATGAAATTGTGTAGATGAAAGGGTATTCATTTTGCTTTTGATACAATAGATTAACAAACTTATTTAACAAGCCTTTGGCCCTTTAGATTAAGAATCATTAGTCTGAAGATGGTCTATTAGATTTGTCATAAAATTTAAATAATTGCATCTACTATAGTTTCCCAATACCTTTTATTATTCCTGTAATTATACATTCCAAATATTTATATATTATTCATTTCCGATCTATAAATACAATGAGCTTGCCTTAAATAAGAGAAAACTTCAAAGCAAACTAGAACATTTTGCTACTTAAATTGGAAATTAAAGAGACAAATGACAACATGACAAGGTGATAATTACAAGTTTGGATTTTATCAAAAGCACATCTTTTGTGTGTCTTTTACTTGGCACAAATTTAGCCATTTCATATATACCAGTTACATTAGCATGTTTTTTTTTTTCTAGGCAACAGTCATTGTTAAGTGTGATCACAACAGAATACTTTAGAATATTTAGTAATTTGACACAGATTTCATTACATTAATTACAGTTGTTCTTAAGCCCAATTAAACATTGCACTGTATTCATACAACAGCAAACTCAGTTGAATATACCACAAAATTAGGCATAGCTTTCAGTTCCAGTCAACAGAGCTGAGCATTCTTCAGTAGCCTCCCTTTATCCATAGGGATTACATCTCAAGACTCAGTGATGTGAGTAGGTGTGTAGTAAATGCTGAGGTTTGGTTCTGGTCCTGGTCTGCCCCCACCCCAAGAATCATGCAGTAGAAGCATAGTTTCCAGTGCCACAGTGTTTAGAGGGGCATGGCATTTAAAAAGGGAGACTGTGAGATGTCATCTGATCAACTTGGGGGTGTGCTCTGGTGTGTCTTTGCTTACTTGTTTGGAAGTGATTTCTTCCTCCCACCATTGTGATTTATCATCAAGTGACACAGGCATAATAAGTACCCCAGGCAGATCCTTTACAAATTATTTTGGACTTTTAGCCTACAAAACTATGAACTAAGTATGTCTATTTGCTTCATTAATTTGCCTGTCTCATGTACTTTGTTAAAGCAAAATTAATTAATTAACTAATTAATTAAAATAAAGAACTGTACTCTCTAAATATAAATGGTGTGTTTTCACCTACATATGATTAATTACTATGAAAAGAATTAGTTTATATATTAGGGAAACTAATAGATATAAGCAGAAATAATTTAAAACAAAAATCTTAAACAAAATATTAAAATAGAATCATTTAAGGGGCTGGAGAGATTGCTTAGCAGTTAAGCACTTGCCTGTGAAGCCTAAGGACACCAGTTGTTCAAGGCTCGATACTTCAGGATCCATGTTAGCCAGATGCAAAAGGGGGTGCACACATCTGGAGTTTGTTTTCATTGGCTGGTGGCCCTGGCGGGCCCATTCTCTCTCCCTCTCTCTCTCTCTCTCTCTTTCTCTCTCTCTCTCACTGCCTTTCTCTCTCTATCTGTCACTCTCAAATAAATAAAAATAAAATGTACAAAAAACTTTAAAAAAACCAACAAACAAAAGAGACAAAATAATTTTGTTCTTATACTAAGTTCAAATAGTTTGAAGATTTTTTGTTATGGATGCTCAGCTACATACTTAATCCCTGTATTTAGTAAGTAATAAATATACTTATTCAGAGATCCTAGAAGGTTGAGTGATTTCTAGATCATTCATGAAAGACATAAACAAAAATGGAGTCTTCGCCACCTACCCTTGCATGGTTTGGGATATCTTCAAAGCTTATAACCTTTGAAGGCTTCTTTATTCTCCATCCATTGATATTCTTGCCAACATCTGTCCACCACTCAGACTCTAAGCAATTCTGTAAGTGGATGTACAGTGATACTTTGTAGCATGACTTTGGAGAAGTCTTAGATTTACTGTGTGACAGTATGGCAGAACTTTTATTATACCAGAGGATTCTCTATAACTTCAACTGTTTCTCTCTCTCTCTCTCTCTTTCTATCTCCTCTCTCTCTTTCTCAAATCCAGGTAATATACATCCATCTAGTTATGTATACAAATACATATATATATATATATATATGTGTGTGTGTGTGTGTATATATATATATATGTATATGTATATGTATATATATATATACATATTACATATATACAAGGCATATATATATATATCTTGCCTCAGTAGAATATTAATAATGTTTTCTGTAATTGTGATATAAAGGAACAAGGGGCCTCCATGTAATTTGGATTTTACCAGTTTCTATTTCAATCTAATGTTCTGTTGTGAAACTAAGCCAGTAAGTCTATATGCCAGTCCATTTGTGGACTTGGTTTCTTATCTTGAGTCTATGACAATTTCTGGTTCACATTCCTTGTTCAGGGATGATAACAGTGTGATTTACACATATAACTAACAAATGAGATCAATTAAAATGTCTGAAAGTGGCACCTGTCTGAGTATAGAGTTGCACTAAAGGATTCCCTCTGCTTCATTTCCTGTTTCTCCTACTACTTGCAGGCCCTCCCCACACGCAAAGTAACAATGCAGTGTTGTTTCCTAATGGATATGAAATAAAAGCAAACCTTACCCTATGGCCTAGATAGATGATTATTTCCTTGACTGGAAACAACAGGTGTATTTTTCAACTCCATTTACACAAATGATTCCTGCTTTCATAGTATTCATTAAGATATCTTCTTGAATTGCCCAATTTGTCATGAATTTACAATATCAGCTGCCACAGTGGCTTAATGGAATCTGTAATGAAACAGAAACTGCCTTTCATTTGTACACATCACAGAATACTTTAATCACTGTAAGATAAACTTGATACTTTCAACATCTTAGGTTGTGGAGGAGGTTGAAATGGTTACTTCAAGTGATTTGACTATTTCCATGAACTCGTTGCAAATTAAAAAATAATTTTGATCTAAAACTATTACATAAACTGACATGTGGATTTCTGAGACTTCAGTAATATTATTATTAGTGCATATGATTACAATTAAAATGTTGAGATGAGCTTATGGGAACAAGATGAGCAAGATTGCATAATATGTGATGAAAAACTCTACTCAAAACCACATTTCTAAAATCAGAAATTGTATTTGTGAAATAGTAAATTGACTTTACTGGTGTGCTCCAATTTGCCTTTTAATAGAAATCCCTGAAGGTGGCCAATCCCCGGTCTTAAGTGATGCGATCTCCAAATTAGATTATATCAAAGCATGTGTGAGGACTAGTGTTGGGTTTGCAATTCCCTACGTCAAATATCCAACTGCATGTAAGGAAGATGCCACTTTTTCCTATCTTCCTATAGTGGTCCATAATGAATGCTGGCTTTCGTGCATG
Source organism: Jaculus jaculus (assembly GCF_020740685.1). Lineage (NCBI taxonomy): Eukaryota > Metazoa > Chordata > Mammalia > Rodentia > Dipodidae > Jaculus > Jaculus jaculus. Next base: position 111,427,933 of record NC_059105.1, read on the forward strand.
GTTGTGGTCAGTTATTCCTTTCATCCTTAAGAGCATAGTGCCCATCATGTGGATATACCTTTTTAAAGTTTAGCAAAACAGCAGCATAGAAATGGTTGCATCTTTTTTAGTAAAAACATAATATAGCAGTTATAAGATGTGGAATTAAAATCACTCATCTAAATAAGTCATCATTAGATATAAGTAATTTTTTCATTCTGCTAAAACAGCCAGAGTGCTCTCAGCTGTACAAGTTGTGGCTCCAGGATGCATCTTATTCAGTAATTATTATTATTATTATTATTATTTTTAGGTAGGGTGCCACTCTAGTCCAGACTGACCTGAAATTTACTGCCTTGAACTCACAATTATCCTTATACCTTGGCCTCCCAAGTGCTGGGATTAATGGCATGCACTACCATAACCAGCTGAAATTATTTTTGATGTGTGAATGTTCAACCAGTTTAGTAGTTATAAAAAGTTATACAAAATAGCCATTTAATTATCACTAATCCCATAGAAAGTACTTATATCATAGCCTATTCTGTACCAAAGAACAAAATGCATCAGGAGAAAATATAATTATATTTGTCTCTTACCCCATTTCTCTTCTACAAGTTACAGACAGTACAGTTGAAAATATGAAATCAAAGTCATCCTGAGGTGTGGTATCAACAAAGTTATACCACAAAAATAAAAAGAAAATGCTCATGCACTCAAAATTTAAGAATAGAACCCTGGTAGTCTTCAGTCAGAAGACCCTAAAGGCCATCAATGACTAGGAAAAGGTGCTCACTTATATCAGTTCCATGTACAGAAACATGTGTTACATATACTTTAATTCCCCTCATAAGATATGACTGGTACTATGGGAAGGGCTTGGAAATTTTAGCAAATACTGAACTGAAATACAATCTGAGGAAGAATGTAGTCCAATTCCTTCTAATCAATTTGAATGTAATACCAAAATATGGACAATCTTTCAAGGTCATGAAGACAAATAGATTTGGAGTTAAGGTTCTGATAGTTCCTCTCCTGCCTGCCCTCCCACTTAACCTCTCTAGTAATGTTAGAAAGCCTGGTACCATGTTCCTGCTTTTTCCCTTGGAAAGTGCACAGTGCACAGGTATGTCTCATATTCGTTGCAGAGGTTGTCATCAACCTATGAGACATGCATGATCCAATTCATACTAAAGTTGCTCACACCACTTTAAGTGAATTTATTTATTTATTATTAAGAACATACTTTGTATAGTTATATCATGTGTTGGTACTATCTTTTCTCTCTTCCCTTTCCACAGGGGACCTCCTCAGAGGGGTTGCTAATAATCCCTATGGGGTTGTGGGTTATGAGTTGTGGATGCTGCAGTCAGTTATCAAAGAGAGGCAATGTCTTTGGGCATGACTTCCCAACCTGTGACTCTAACACTTTTTCCACCCTTCCTTCTGCACAGTTCCCTGAGCCTTGGTAGCTGTGTTTTAAGTTACTTCAGTGATGAGCTCTTAGGAACCTCTGGGTTTCTGCTTTGGTATGTGTTAAGTATCCTCAGCCTCTGTCTCCTTCACCCTGGCACTGATTGTCAGGCTCCCCAGAGAAGCAACACTTTTGCTCATCTCCCCAGTTCCTCTGTGGTTTCACCTGGGCCTTGACTGAGATGAGGGGAGTGGTTTATCTCCTCTGGTCTTGCTATCTTCTGAAAAAGAAAAGCAGTTTCTCTAATGGAAAATGAAGTCAGAATAGATTAAATTGGGTAAGTTTTATTAATTTAGGGGGATTTTGATGGTTGTAGCCCTGATTTTAGCCAAAGACTAGTGGGAGCTTGACATTGGAGAGCATAATCTTTGTCTCTATAAGATTCACACCTGGTTCCTAGTTCCAAATATGGGTTCCTTTCCACTAAGCTGATCTCTTAAACAGTCAGAAAGCCATTGGTTACCCACCAAGGCTGTGTGCCACCATTACCCTGGAATGTACTGAGTAGCTTAGACCCCTGCTTGCTCACATTGTTGTTGGCCACGTATCCCCAGTAGTTCATGAACCTATTTCCAGCACTAAATGGGCTGTATGAAGACTGACTCTCTTCTGGATACCAGCCAGGCCTCTCTGTGTTTTGTGTCAGCAGCATATGGTATTTTCAGCAGTAGAGTCTTAACTTTTACCTAAAGTGGGTAATCAAGTGCTTTGATAGAAGCATGTCTGGCTTGGGCTACCTCATAGGTTTCTCTGATAAACAACTTAATGTTGGGAGCACTGACTTCTGGTACTGGGAGTTACAGGTCAGAGCCATTAAAAAAAAAAAAAAAAAGATGACTTTCATAGCTGTTGAGACTTTACTATAGATCAAGGCAGCACCACCTCTTGATCAATCCACATTTCTCACAAGATATTTCACAGGATATCTATCCAGGAGAATAAGTATTGGCCTATTCAAGGAATAAAACACCAGATACTAGGATGGGAGGATCATGTTCTGAATACAATATTTTAATACCACACTACTGAAATGGGCTAAGAGTGGCCTTTGTTTGTTTGCTTGGATTATGTGATTTGTGTCTATAATGTCTTATTTAACTAGATTGTGAACATTTTGGGTGTGAAGCCAATATCTTATTACTATCTTGTTCACAGCAGAAGGCATATGGTCTTTAATAAAGATTGTCTAAGGGATGGATGGAATGAACATTCAGTTGAACTAAGTTTGGCAATTTGTTAAAGTACTTTAGTAAGAATAAGTTAAGAAAAATAGGCAATGGGGTTGTCTGAAAACTAATGTATGTTGAGATGAGGATTGTGTAGGCAAAGGTTAAGAAGGACAATAATGAAGCCACATCATTGAAGACATTGAATGCAGAGCTAAGGAGTTCAGAAAACATGAAAAGAGAGCTGGAGACATAGCTCAGCAGTTAAATGCACTTGCTTGTAAAATCTGATGCCCTGGGTTCAAGTCTCAAGTACCTATGCAGAGCCAAATGCAGAAATTAGAGTAGGCATCTAGAGGTATTTGAAGATGCAGGAGGCCCTGGCATTCCCATTTCTCACTCTCCCTGCCTTGCTTGCAAATAAATAATTAAAAGTATTTTTTTTTAATGTGACAAGGTAACCCATTTCAAGTTCTTAATAACCTGAGCTATTAAAAATTTGGAGGAAGCCAGGCATGGTGGTATACAACTTTAATCGCAGCACTCAGGAGGCAGGGATAGGAGAATCACTGTCAGTTTGAGACTAGCCTGAGACTACATAGTGTATTCCAGGTCAGCCAGGGCTAGAGCAAGTCCCGACCTTAAAAAAAAAAAAAAAAAATGGAGAAAGAGAAAGCATTTGATCTGCCCATTTTGAGGGTACAGGTCTAATAAATGGTTTTCAAATAATTATTTCCATCTCACAGTTGATTTGAATGTGGGGAAAATGAACTATAAGTCATATTTTAGAGGTATAAATATCAAATAAGTAATTCCACTAAAATTAGTCATCCCCATGCCCATCAAGGCTGCACATTTGCTCATTCTAAGCTCAGACTGGTTGTTCAGAATAAGCATTCCGCAGGCTAGTTGTACATGCCTAGTTTAGCAAGCATTGCATCCCAAGACCTAGAAACATACTTTCATCCCAGACATGGACCTCTGATCTCACAAACTAACGCTTACCATCCTCTTTCAAAGGGAGACAAGTCCAAACACCAAGACACTGATTTTTTCCTCTATTCCTGTGAGTTACATTAACAAAGATAAGAACACCAGCAGTAAGTGCTCATAATGGTCATGTACCAAGAACAAATCTTTTTTTTTTTTTTTTCCCCCCCAGGGGGACTAGCAATTTGGATTTAACAACAGCTTATGATGACTATTATGGGATAAAAAAATAATGGTTTAACAAGGAATCTTGTGTGGGCTTCTATGGAGGTTACAGCACACAGGGAAAGCATTCTTCCCCCTGTGAGTCTTTTTGAATTCAGCTGATTAATGTTGTCTGTGTTCTATTCAGATGCTGTGTTTAAAAGCATTGTTTACCCTCACCTTGTAATCAGCATGCCTCAGAAGCCTTCTATTACTCTTGATAACAGTGTGGCTACAATTTGGACCTGAAAGAAATAGGTCTGGGATGGGCCTCTGATGCCTAGAGCTGCTCTGTGCCCTGTTATCTCCATTTGTAATTTGTTTTCAAGAACAGTGATTTACATTTCAGTTAGATTACACCTTTTAATGCATCACTGAGGTAAAGTGGCTGCAGTGCAAACCCACAGCTCTGACACATTTCAAAGAATGGATCTGAGCCACTGTGGAGTGGCCTAAAGTTAAAATTAAAACTCAGAGTGGGACAATTCTTTTCATGATGTGGTAGTAATCCCTTGTGGATGACAGGAAAGAGACAAAAAGTGTTGCCTATTCATACTGCTGTTTTGAAATGATATGAAACAATTCGTTACCATTGGTGACTTTTTATATCCCTGGATAATATAAATGGAGTGAAAACATCAGGCCCTGGAAATCTCAAAAGTTAAGCAAAGAAGCCGGGCATGGTGGCACATGCCTTTAATCCCAGCACTCGGGAGGCAGAGGTAGGAGGATCGCCGAGAGTCCAAGGCCACGCTAGGAATATATAGTGAATTCCAGGTCAGCCTGGGCTAGAGTGAGACCCTACCTCGGAAAACCAAAAAAAAAAAAAAAAAAAAAAACAAAAAAAACCAGAAAAAGTTAAGCAAAGATAGTTTATTGTGGGATGTCTTGCATTATCTATGTAGGTACATTTATCGCTAAATGTACTCTCCAAAAAAAAAAAAAAAAAAAAAAGAAAAAAAGAAAAAAATCAAGGCTAGGGAAATGGCTTAGTGGTTAAGGCATTTGCCTTCAAGCCTAAGAACCCTAGTTTGATTTCCCATGTTAGCCAGATGGACAAGGGGGTCATGCATCTGGAATTAGTTTGCAATGGCTAGAAGCCCTGGCATGCACATTTTCTCTTTCTATCTAGCTTCCTTATTTTTTCTCTCTCAAATGAATAAATAAATAAAATATTCTTTTTCTCAAATGAATAAATAAAATTTTTTAAATAACTACAGTCTCCTTCAAAAAAAAACAAATGAAGCCAAAATAAGATTACATAACAAGTAACAAAATTGATATCAAAATTGATAAATCATTAACTTTAATAAGTAAATATGCAAATATTTATAAATGTTTTTATTATAAAGATATTTTAAAAGATAACTTATATCATTTTATCAGTGATATTAGTTATCTGTTTACTCTATTATAATATACATTACTATAGATATACTATAGTATAAATTACAGTATAAATAAAATCCATCTATATTTATTGTACAATTTGATGAGTTATGTTTATATAATTACTACTGCAAATAACATAGTCATGGTAACGTGTCCATAGAATCCCAGTACTTGGAAAGCTGAGATAGAAGAATTATGTATTGGTTCAAGGCCAGCCTTGGCTGTACAGTGAGTCCCTATCTAAAAGAGACAGACATAAAGAGAGAGAGAGAGAGAGAGAGAGAGAGAGAGAAGGAGGGAGATATAGGTATTGATGCGTTCTCTTGACTTTGAAGAGCTTCCATGTAATACTGTGTTTTTAATCCCATCCCCTGACTATCTACCAGGCCCTTCACTGCCACCTAGTATCTTTCTATCACTATAGTTTATCGTTATCCAGAGGGAGCAGAAGTGAACTTCTATTGCATGCAGTTGCTATTGTGTGAATGTTTATATCATCTGAAGAATCAGAGATTTAAATTTGATGAAATAGGTTCCCAACTAATAAAATAATGTTGGGAAATGAGCCTGAAGGTATTTGATTCATGAAGAAAGAGACCTCATAAATGGATTCATGAAGTTTTTTTTAAAAAAACAACAATAACAGCAACAAAAAAAGAAACGACTCCGCAGACAAAAATCAACTCCTACCAAATCAGAGAGCCAGAGCCTCAGATGCCCCCACCACCTCAACACTGAAGCAGACCAAAAATGAACCCAACATGGCTCAGGGAAATTTTGCGGAAGAGGGGGCAGAAAGAATGTCAGAGTCACATGTTGGGTCATGATTTGCAGAGACATTTAGCATACCAATAACTGGGGACTAACTCCACAATGCATGACCCATTTACATCAACAAGGAGGGTCTAATGGGAGGGGGTAGATCATAGATGAGCCTAAACAATGGAACCAAACTGCCTGTATTTGATGAAAAGAAAACTAATAAATCAAATTTAAAAAAGAAAAAGAAAAAAAGAAACAACTCTGTGAGAGATTCTGGTAATTAGAAATTTCCAGCATTCTGAACTGTGAGCCAATACATTTTAATTCCTTATATATTACCTAGTATATGACATTCTGTTATAGCAGCAGAAAATGAACTAAGAGGAAAATTATTATAGTGAGTAGGGTTATTATTATAATGAATAATTGAAAATGTGAAAAGTGCAGCTGAGTAATGTGAAAAGAATGGGAATTTTGATGATGATTGCAAGAAAAATATTGATTTCCATAAACAAATCAGGTTGTCTGAATTTAATTGGTCATGGCCTCAGGTGTTTGTGATTAAGTTCCCTAGCAGGACTCAGCTTGGAGTGTTGGGAATGTGGAGCCCCACTGGAGGAAGTATATCACCAGGAATGGATTTTGAGGTGGATTCCAGTGCTAGGTGTGTGTTCATAGTCAGTTTGTGCTTGCTTGTGTTGGCTGTGGTCTCTCTGGTATGGATGTTTGATGAAGTGAGCCAACTTCGAACCCCATAATGAAGCTTCCATTGGAATCTGGAATCCTACAAACTGCTTCTGGTTCAGTGTTTATCAGCAATAAGAAGGTAACTAAATCAAATGGTGAGTGGTCATAAGAAGAGAAAAGCTACGGTGACAGTCTGAAATTATTAGAGATTATTTAAGTAATAGTGGTCATATGTTGTAGAAATATTATGCATAGACCATTCTGATGAGTTCTCAAAAGGGTGTGAATAATAACTTATTTCAAATAGGCACACACATTTGAAAAACATACACAAATATCCATAATACACACCACCTCCCCTACCTCCACTATCACCCAAACTACACATATTTTACATATGCACACACAAAAAATAAAAGAGAAAACAAAAGGTACGATCATGTGTGGAAGAAAAAAAAAAATGCTAAGCAGGCCAGGATTCTGCATGGCTTCTTTTACTATGTGTAGTAAATGTGAGAAGAATAGAATGTCCCAAAGTTGGAATATGAAATTTAAAGGGAAGCAAGAGTTAAGCATTTGGAAAATTAGAGGTTTCACAGTAAATACCTTGTACATGTATATCACCAATTGAGACTTTAGTCTCGTGTTCCAAATGTTGACTACTATTATTTACTAACTTAATGAAAATTCAATTAGGCAGATTCACTAGAGTATCTCATGAAAATTGAGAATTAGATCCCCAACAGAATATTTTTGCCTTGTCAAATTCAGGATCTTTGGTTTCTTCTTTAATGTTGAATACACCCTAGCCATATCTGTGCAATCACTTTGTACTTCTCTCTGTTTTGACATTGAAAGCATCATTGAGTCATGTGGATTCAATCTCACATTTAAAACAAAGTCCACATCTCCTCTGTACTCTCATGCCATTTCCTTTGCTAGAATATCATGTGGTTTCTATTTTTATGTTTAGTGCCCTCATGACCCTTTCTCCTGCCTCTATTCTGACATATTCTCCTATTTTTTTCCAACTAAATATTCTGATAGAACAAATTTTGTTGATTAATTCCACTTCTTAAAAATTTTCTGTAGCTACACAGTGTCTTCAGGATCAAATCCCAGCTACCTCAAGAGTAGTCACCAGCTCACCATACTGTTCCTCCAGATTAGTGCCACAGGCTGCTGTCAAGCCAGCAATGTGCTGATTATTACACAGAGGATAAAAGCATTTTATACATTGGTCTTATGCTCTGTCTTTTGCCAGGAACCTTCAAATCCAGCTCCAGGCTCAGTAACTGTATGTAACACATGCTCATGATACTGCCCTCTGACTGAAATATGCCATTCCCCTGAGAACCCCCACAATAACTTGAATGCCTTTATCACAGCATCTATCATATGCCACTATTATTTTTAATCTCTTCCATGAGAATCTTTAACTTTTTTCCATCTTATAAAACAAATTAAAAGTCTACCATACCTAATAAAGAAATTCAGCAAAGATTCAATTTATAAGCTCAACCCACAGAACTCAATTTTGTTTGTACATGTCCACAGGGCACAATACAAAAGGTAAATTGTGAAAAAAATACAATTTACAATCATATTACTAAATACTTATGAAGAAATGTAACTAAGAGTGTGATAAGCTTCTATACTTTATGCCCACTGGGATGGTTTATAATTTTAAAAGTTGAACATCACACGTTTTGGCCAAATTTTTAAGAAGTTAGAATCCTTGTATATCACTGTTGGGAATATAAAGTGGTATAACCCTTTAGGAAAATAGTTTGGAGATTCCTCAAAGAGTTATAAAAAGAATAAGAATGATCATATGATTCAGTAATTGTGCTATTAGGCATATACTCCAAAGGTTGAAAAAATAGGTGCTTAGGGCTGGAGAGATGGCTTAGCAGTTAAGGCACTTGCTTACAAAGCCTAAGAACCCAGGTTTGATTCCCATATTCCCATGTAAATCAGATGTACATGGTGGCAGATATCTCTGGAGTTGGTTTACAATGGCTGGAGGCCCTGGTGCTCGCTTGCTTGCTCTCTCTCTCTCTCTCTCTCTTTCTCGCTTTCTCTCTCTTTATCTACCTCTTTCTCTCTCTAAAACAAATAAAAATTTTTAAAAATCACTTAAAACTAGATGACTAAACACAAAAAATTATATATTAATGTTCATTAGGAATACTTTATAATAAAGAAATAGTTAAAAATTGAGGAATGGATAAGAAAAAGTCTACATAAACATATTTTAACATATATGTATTCATATACAATGGAATGCCATTCAAGTAAAAATTGGTTGATTTAATATTTATATCACATATGCACAATAAACACAGAGCATATTACTGATTACCAAAGCCTGAGGTTGGTGGAGAATTGAGAGTAATGGCTGAACAAATTTTACTTTTCATAAAAATAGTTTTTCAACTAAATGGAGATAGTGGTGATAACCATGGTGAACATGCTAAATGACTCCAAGTTGCACACTTTAAAGGCATTAACTTTATCTTACCTAAATTTTACCTGAAAAATAAGAATATTTGATTAGATAATATAAAATATGGATATAAAAATAAAAATAAATAGTTTCAATTGAGCATATAAAGTTTTATATAAAACAAATATGTTATACCCATTTGTGATATATGTGAAATATAATATACCAATTTATGGTTTCAATCAGATTTCCCTATAAACTTGTGTTTTGAATGTTTGGTTCTCAGTCAATTGCAATTTGGGAGGTGGGGCCTTGCTAGAGGATGTGTGTAAGTGGGAGTGGATCTTGAAATTTATTAATTTCCAGCTTACCAGTGTCAGATTAGCTTACTCTCTTGTTGCTTTCAGCCAGCTGCTGTGGCAAGAAGTGATGCTGAGCCTTTGCTTAACCATTTTTTTCCTTCCATCGGAAAGATTCCTGTTGAGATTGTAAGCCAAAATAAATTTGTTCTTTTCATCAGCTTTGTTTGACTGGATATTTTGTCTCAGAAACATGGCAGTAACCACAAAAAATTTGTACCAAAGGGTGGTGTCATTGCTGCTACAGACCTGCCATTTGGTATTTGGTGTTCTGGAACTGACTTTTAGAAGAAATATGGAAGAATTTGAAACTTTGAACTAAGACATACCTGATGGACCATTCTAATCAAAGTTGAAATACCTAAATGCAAAAACAACTGTGAGTTGTGGAGGTTTAACTTATGAGGGGAAAAGAGAGCCTTGGGCTAAAGGTAGCTTGTGTGAGAAGCCTGCTGCATTCTGCTGGTGTCAAAAAAACTTGATCAGGGCTGTTTAGAAGTATGGACTGGTGTGAGAAAAATAATGTAGCAGAGAAAGAAATGAGAGTTTCAAGCTAGAGATTACAGCCATTGCAGCTGCAATTATTTGAGAGTTGACCACCATTGAGGATTAGGCCAGATGCTCTAAATGGATGCAATAGAAGAATGCTCTTTTGAATATAGAAGACCTTCAAGAAGAATGCTGGCAGTTTCCTTGCTATTCAAAGTTGGCTTTATTCCTCTGGAGTAGCAAGTTTGGTAGTACAGTTGGTAGTATGAAAGTAACAGATGCAAGAAAGAGAGGGTCATTGGATTTATAGTGTGGTCTTTTTTGGAGCTGGCTGCTCATTGATATGGAGCAAGGTCATACTCCATGACTAGAGGTTATGAGGGTCTATGACATGTAACCATGTAGTGGAGACCCCAGGGTTTTAGATATGCCAGGACTATGGGTCAGCCTCCAAAAATAGCTGTGGCTGTGGATAGAATTTTTTTTCTTTTTTTTCCTGCTATCATCCCAGCAAGAAGGCTGGAAATTGGACCACAGAGATTTTGTCACTGGTTCTTAGATGCCACACATAGAACTATAGGATTTGATTTGCTCTGGTTGTTTTTGTCTTGCATTACTCTGATCTTTCTTTGTTATATCCTTTTTTTTTTTTTTTTTGTAGTAGGACTATTTACTCTGTATCATTATGTGTATATAACTTGTATTTTGATTTCTGTTTTCCCAATTGACTTTTACAGGCTCACAGTTAAGGGATGTTGGACCATGGGGACTTTGGAATGGTGTCACATCAGTAATGACTATAGGTACTTTGACAGTTAGATTAAATGTGGATTATATCATGAGATGGTTGTGAGTCTATGTGGGCCATGGAAAGCATGTGGTGGTTTGAATAAGATGTGCCCCAGAGGCTATTTTGGATGTTCTGTCCCTAGTCAGTGGCAACTTGAGAGGTTGAATATTGCTGGATGAGTTGCATCACAAGTGGTGGGCCTTGAGGTTTATTAGCCCATAGCTTGCCAGTGTCAACTCATCTCACTTTCTTGCTGCTTTCTGCTGAGAGCAAAGGCAACAAGTGATACCTAACCTCTGTTCTACCCTCTTTTCCTGACACACAGGAGCTTCCCCTTCAGACTGTAGACCAAAATAAATCATTGTTCTCACCAATTGCTTTTAGCCAGTATGTTGTCACAGCAACTCTAAGGTAATTACAATACCATTAATACCACTTGCTTCATTTAAAAATAAATAAATAAATTGAGGGCGGGGTGGTGGTGCATATTTTTAATCCCAGCACTCAAGAGGCAGAAGTAGAAGGATTTTTGTGAGTTTGGCAGAGGTAGAAGGATTGCTGTGAGTTTGAGGCCACCCTGTAACTACATAGTGAATTTCACGTCAGCCTGGGCCAGAGTGAGACCCTACTTTGAAAAAACAAAAAATAAAATACAATAAAATAAATAAATTGAAATTTTAAGAGTTGGCTTAGCAGTTAATGTGCTTGCCTATAAAGCCTAAAGACCCTGGTTTGATTCACCAGTACCCAGGTAAGCCAGATGCATAAGGTTGTGCATACTCTGGAGTTTGTAGTGGCTAGTGGCCCCGGCTCTCACCCATTCTCATATCCCCCCTCCCCCACCACCTCTCTCTCTCTCCCTGTTTCTGTCTATCTCCAATCAATAAAACATTAAAAATAAATAAATAAATTGAGCTACCATATAAATTAAATACCCCCCTTTCCCATCAAATCAACAATAATGTAGTTAAACTTGGGAGAAAATAGTTACTTTCATCTGAAAATAAAGATTTCAGGCCAGTATTGATGCCAGTTTGGACCCAGACTTCAGGCTCTAAATCAGTCCTTTCAACCCTAGTATCTAAGTCTGCTTCAGTAGACCCAAGTTTCCAGGACAACTGTGGCAGACTCTGATACTACACTTGACCTGTGATGCCAGGTTGAAGGCCTACCATTTAGGCACTAGGCTAAACATTTGAAAACAAGCCCTCTCATGGACACATCAACTGGCTCACTTGATCTGTGAATGGCCTGAAAGGTAGATGGCTTTCCTCACTAACATCAGTCCATGAAGACTAGAAAAGGAACCAAAGTCTTCAAAAATGCAGGCACATATCCAAGCCATAAGGATCACAAATAATGAGGGAAACATGAAATCATGCAGAGAACAAATTAAAATACCAATAATACAGCCTACCTCATGCCAAAGCACTCATTGAAGGAGTTCTATAATCTACCTAACAAAGAATTCACAATTACCTTCTTGAAGTTGTTCAGTGAGTTATAAGTATATGCATAATAGCAAGTACATAAAATTAAGAAAATAAACATAAACTAAATTCATCAAAAATCATAAAAAGGAAACAAGTAAATCTGAGTGACAAAACAATATCTGAGCTACAAAGTTCTATAGAGTTTCAACCACATATTTTGTAAAATTGGGGGATGTGTTAGTAAAGCCAAAGATAGGTCAACAAAGTGAAGCTGTTTTTCAAACAATGTATTTGATAAAATTTTAATGCTGAAAATATAAAAATAATTCAACATAATAGAAAAAATAACACAATTTGTAAAAATGTAAACACTAAACAAATATTTCTAAAAATAAGACAAAACTATCTAGAAACACATGACAAAGTACTTACCAGCAACAGGTGCAAATCAGAAGCACAATGAGGTACCATTCTACACTGAGTTCACTGCTCAGTGCAAGTAGGCAGCCTTTTGCTTCACATATAAAGGGTGCATTGAAAAATATTCTCTTAAATATTTTATTCATTTATTCATAAGAAAGAAGAATGATGGAGGTAGCATGTGCCACTTTGCACATCTGGCTTGACATAGGAACCAGGGAATCACACCCAGGCCATAAGGCTTTGCCAACAAGTGCCTTAACATTGAGCCACCCTCCAACCTGGAAAATATTTTTAAATTTTATTTTCTCCAGGAGAAAATCAGCAGACTAAAGATCATTTGAATACTTTTCTCCAAATTTAAAAATGACTACTACAACTAACTTATTTTGTGAATATCATTATACTCACCCTGTCCCTACCTGTATTCTAGAACCTACAGAATCGGAGCAACACATTTTCTAGATCCTTCCGAAAGAATGCCTATAACCCCCTATATTCTTGCCTTGTAAGATCAGGTAAAATTTTGACCTACAGAATGGTACAATTTAAAAAAATGTTTTGGGGTCTCATTTATTTTGTTGTAGCAACAATACAAATCTAATGTAATAGTGGGTTTTTTGTTTGTTTGCTTGCTTTTTAGGTAGTACTTTACTCTAGACCAGGCTAACTTGGTATTCATTCTGTAGACCCAGGCTGGTCTCAAACACAGAATGCTCCTTCTATCTCTACTTCCTGAGTGCTGGGATTAAAGGCGGGCACCACCAGCTGGGCTTGTAATAGTTTTTTGTTTTGTTTTGTTTTGTTTTGTTTTTGTAATAGATATTCATTTCTGTATGTGAGTGTGAGGGCAGCAACAGTAGTTTTTGTCATCTGGCCACAGGTATAAAGAGGTTGGGAGTATTGGAATGGCCACTCCCAGCAACTTCAGGATCCTCTTATCAATTGAGTTATTTTTCATAGGAGCATCCTTGTTGAGTATTCTCAAAAAAAGAAAACATCAAAGGAAATAGAAATTGGTTCCAGGGAGAATAAAATTAAAGGGAGGGGGGGAAACCTCAAGTTATATTGGTTCCTAATACAGTAAGAGAAAAAAAAGTCACTGTAAAAAAATTCCGTCTCTACATACCAGGAACTATTCCTACTCACCAAATTACCTGGCTAATCTTCTCAAAAGCATGCAAGAAAATTGTACTGCTATTGCAGGTTTTTGCTTGTGTTTTTGTGTTTGTTTGTTTTGTTTTGATTTACCAATAGAGAGACAGGCATATTACTTTATAGTTACAAGCTAATAAGTGCCAGAGTCTAATTACAAACCAAGATTTTACTGATATTAAAATTCCTGCTGGGGCTGGAGAGATGGCTTAGCAGTTAAGCACTAACCTGTGAAGCTTATGGACCCCTGTTTGAGGCCAATTCCCCAGGACCCAGTTAGCCAGATGCACAAGGGGGTGCATGTGTCTGGAGTTCGTTTACAGTGGCTGATTCTGCTCTGCCAGATCTGTTCTTACAAGACAGTCAAAGTGATGTGGTGGCAGCTATATTAGGCACTCAGCTCAGGAGTATAGCAAGCAAGGGTAGCGTTATGAAGGAGCAGCCCTACAGTGCTTTAGAGATTCCTTCTCCATTCCCAAGTCAGTCAACTTCAGTATTGCCCAGCATAGTGAAGAAAAGTAACCAAATTAAAATAAAGAATAACTCTGTCCTTAAGTTCTAGTTGGCAAATATTTGGAGAGACAAAAGAAGCAATCTGTAGAATATAATTAAATGCTAATTTATAAAGTGCTAGAGGTTTCAAGAAAAATAAATCAGAATAAACTGGAAATATCATGAGTTTGCATGTAGTGGGGAGGGATTGGGACAAAATCAACATTAAGTCTGGTTTTCTGATGCCTGTGGACCGTACATACTATACGTTGTCTGAGTGCAGGAATAATATAAGCAAGCATGTGATGGGCACAAGGGGATGTTTTCTGGCCACACACACAATGTATGAACATGCAAACTAAAAATTTGTCTTGGGAGGTGCTATGTGCTCCACAAGCGGCTCAGTATAAACTTGGAGGACAGAAAATCCTATCAACCCTCTCAGCTGAAGGCCAGGGTCATTAGATTCCTAACATGATATTAGAGTCTACGATTTCTTCTTCATTTTTAAGAGTTCCATCCCCATATTGATTTAAAATTTGAGACTTTCACTGTGTTGTTCGACAGGCCATGACTTGATGATCTATATAAGTTGAACCCAGAGGTGTGTGCTCCTAGAGTCTGATGACAGAAGTCATAGCTGTTGGCAGAAATAAAGTGGCTAAACTTCATGCAATTCCAGTTTCAATATGTGACTCAGAGGTGGGCCTTTGATAACGTGAAGTCTACTTTGAAGTTATTCATATAGAAATTGTTTTATATAAACTGTCAAACACATGAACATTTAATTTTACTGGACTAAGTTGTATTTGGTTTAAAGGTTTTTTTTTTTTTTTTTTTTTTTTTTTTTTTTTTTTTTTTTTTTTAATTTCCAGTGAAATGTAGCACCATTTTTTTTTAAAGGGTCTTTCCATGCCATATGGGACTTGCAGATTTATTCTGCCCATCTCTTGGTTGACAAACGACTTGAGCCCTCTTTGGTTTACCAGGGGAACCCAACCTTGCTTTGCTCATAGTAACCTCTTCTATGTAGTACTGAATCTCCATCTTCTATTATCATGTTCTAAGGGAGAATGGCACTGAAATGTAGCTCAAGCTCACACTTTTGGTTTTGTTTCTCTAAACCTGTCAACCAGCAAGCTGTATAATGGCACATGCTCACTCATTCTGAAAGCCTAGCATCCCAATCGCAAAGGAGGAGGTAAATTGCAAAGTGTCTATGGGGTAGTACATTCTGCATGGACAGCTATTCTTTGTAAGGCCTTTATCTGGAAGGATGGGCTTGGAGAAGAATGTTTAACTCATCACAGCTTAAATCAAAGCAAGCAAAGCTGAAAGGGGTTAAGAGCAATCTTTGGGTGCCAAGTTGAGCAGGTAGGTGGTATGAAAACAATAATAATAACTGGAACAAACAAACATTTTGAAGGTATTTATGTTTATTTCACGTGTATTTTTTTTTTCAAGATAACTGCATTATATGTGATTGAATTTCTGGAATATGCCAATTGAAAGTGAAACAATCAGCATTTTCTTTTCCCATTCTTATTTGAATAAACCTTATTATACCTTGTTTTTACACATGACAAGGTTATTGCAGCTCAGTCAATATCACTCACATGATTTAGATTAAATTATAGAAGCGCAGGCCTCTGTTCTTTTTTTTATTTCTCTCCTGAATTGAAACTCGGCTCAATTTTTGTTTGGCTGGCATTTGCTCCTTTGACTTTGCCCCATATTCCAGAGAGGGTATGCGCTCCAAACACATAACATTATCAACTTGACTTTCCCCATATTCCAGAGATAGTGTACGCTCCACACACATAACATTATCAACTTGAAGGGCTGCAATTGATTGAATATTTTGACAAATATACCTCTCTAATTCCTGAAGCCATATGGACGTGCAGGATGCCATATGGAATAAAGTACTCTGCCTCACAAAATGATCCAAAAGCATTTTTTTTATTAGTGGTTATTTCCTTAAACTGAAAACTGATTAAATTTTGAGGATAGTAATCCAGCTGACTGTATATCCTTAGCAGTGTAGCTACTCATGGAAGTATACTGCTAACATAGAAGCCCTTGGGAAAGGCCTACACATTTTTTAAATGCCAAAGGAAAGGTTACTTCTATATTTGTATATCTATTAATATGATCTCTGCAGAAAGCAGTAGAACCACCAATTAGCTGTTTTGAAACAATGGGAGAATGGTGTCATCTTGTGTAACATGAAACGTGGTGGTGGAAGGTTCTCTGCCTGTACCTGTCTACCAGGGTCTTACATCTCAATTCTCCCACTGATCCTATTCATGTTTGCAAGATTATCAGAGCTGCCTGGACATGACATACAGCATGAGTGTAAACAGTGTAACTAAGTAAAGTATCCCTTCCTGACGCTACTTTAGAGGAAGAAACTCCACTTGAGAAGTGAGTCAAATGATATCCCTCACATTTCATTCTGTGCAAGTTACCTCTCTGACCCACAGCTAAGCTGAGATGAAAGAGGTGGGGCACAGGGTAAAGTGTGGGAAGCACAGGCCAATGAAGAAGACCTTGGGTCCACTGGGATCTTTTGGACAGGAATGAAGACATGGAGCTAGACTGAGAGCCATTCACAAGCAGGCTTTCTACACTCTTCTAATATTTCATTGACATGGCCAGACTATCTCCACAAAATCTGCCAAGTATGTTATTTATATTCTTTTACATGGATTAGATGGAATTCCCCCCATGGACCATCAGAAAAATTTATCATTAAAATCAGAGGCAGCTAGTCATAATTATCTCTAGAAGTCTTCCTTCCAACTCAATTAAAGATATTCAAAAAATTCTCATTCCTTGCTAAATAGCTGGAGAAGTGTTTCAAATTATTGTTCTTTTACTAGCTACCCTGCTTCTGTTGATGGAATAGGGCACTCTTTGAACATTTTCGATAATGCATTGTAAAAATGGGAAAGTGCAACTAGGAGCATCCAGTAGGCATGAAACAAGGGTTGGTTTGCACAGAGCAGGTACAAGTTTCCCCAGTATATGGAAACATTAGTGTTCTGGGTCACTTGAATACACTGAGTAAACTTGATGGCCCTGAGAGCAAATCCAGGCTATTTTATGGAGAAGCAGTGGGAATTTGAATCCCTCCCATATGTGGCAAGCCATTTATTGACTAACTGAATGCCCTATGGCAGCACCCTGTATCTGGGACTCAGCTCTTATGTACAGGATGGTGGATGGGTTCAGTAGTCAGTGATTTTCTTTTGAGAGGGAAAACACACATGTAACTTTATAGTTCTGTAATTCTCAGGTGTGACTGTTCCCAAAGGTCAAATGGAAGCAAATGATAAGGCCAAACCAACCCTTATAGCCATAGGTGATTTTTGACATGGAGTTTTTACTGTAAACATCCAAGTATTGGAATGGAAGCCAAAGTTTTAGTACACTTCTCTACAAAATGAGTAGATTGCAATGTAAAGTAGATCACTCATATCCTTTGCTCAAGCATGGAAAATTTGTTCATTTTATGTAGAAAATCCAAATTTAAATATCATATTTTTATGAAATCGAGGAATTTATTATATGAACATATTGCAAATTTGTTATATCCCCATCAGGATATATGCTTATCTTTCTTCCCCCACCCCTGCTCTATTTGAGGGCCAACACCAGGGGGTTATGGGTATTCACTGTGGGGTCATGAATCTATCAGTCAGACTCTGTGGGAGTGAGGAACAATGCCTCAGAGTAAACCCTTCCCACTAATTTCTAATCTTGTTGACAGAATATTCTCTGATAATCAATCTAAGTTTTGAGAAAAAATTTATAACTAAAAGGAAAAACATTTGATTTAGTTTTCCACATTTAAGGCTCTATAAATTCAAACTTCTAATGTCTAATATAGTAAAAAATATTACATAGTGATGTGAATATATGAGAAAGAAAATATAATGTTTCCTGGCCTGGGTAGATGGCTTAGTGATTGAGGTGCTTGCATGCAGAGCCAAAGGACCCAGGTTCGATCTCCCAGGACCCATGTAAGCCAGATACACAAGATGGCACATGCATCTAGAGTTCATTTGCAGTGGCTGGAGGCTTTTGTGTGCCCATTCTCTCTCCATCTCTCTGTCTCTCTGTCTCTATCTCTCTGCTTCTCTCTATCTGCCTCTCTCTCTCTTTCAAATATATAAATAAAAACAAAATACTTAAAAAGAAAGAAACTATAATGTTTCCAACTTGCTTATGTCATCTGCTCTCAATTTCTCACTCACAATTTATCTTGATTCATCATCATCTTACCATTGAAATTCCTTTTATCTCCCTTACACTCTTTCTTTCAGAAATCCTTAAATGAACATAATTAAAATATATTTTAAGCACTAGCTTCTGAAATATTCATTATTAACCTCTGGCTATACTTGTCCCTTTTTGTATTTATATAATTCATTAAGCCTCTCTCTTCTAATGTATACATTTTCAAATAATTTATTAATAATATTCAGGTTTTGACTTGTCTATTCCTTCTTTCTGCATTTAAAAGTAATGGCTTTCTTAATCAGAATATCACTCTTGCCATTTAATTTTCTAGAAGAGTTGAGAATCTTGACAATCAGGAAGTCAGACCATTTTTCTGGTTTGTTGGAATTCAAAGAATACATCTAAGAAAGCTTGAGGAGAAGAGTATACTACTCAGTTTTTTATGATAAAAATATTTATGATGTGTGCTCAGTCACCAGTTCCCAGGCCTGTGTATGTAGACAGGTTAATGTTGAATACTCTGGAATCCCCCTTTGAAACAGCACTTGAGTTCTAACTTTGGCTGTGGAGACCTACCCACCAGCTACTCATAGATGATTTCATGTAAGTCTTATACATTTTCCAGGTTACAATTTCTGTGTTGGAAAAAAATAAATTCAAGGGCTGGAGACATGAGTTAGTGGTTAAGGTACTTGCCAGTGAAGCCTAAGGACCCATGTTTTATTCTCCAATAACCATGTAAGCCAGATGCACAAGGTGACACATGTGTTTGTATGCAGAAGTTAGACACCCTGGCATGCCCATTCTCTCTCTCTTTTTCTTTTTTCTCATCTGCCTCTTTCTCTCTCAAATAAATAAATAAAATACTAAAAATAGAAGAAAGTGTTCAGGGTTAATATTGAAATCATTTCTGGTCTGTCAGCTTCCATTAATGAGTCACAGTCATTTGTGATCAGGACCCTTAGTATCTATAAACAACAAATTGTTATGAAAATTTTATTTATTCTTGTTTGTGTGTAAAAGACCTTAACTGGAAAGCTAAGAAAAATAAAAATTGGAAATAGTTATGATGCTACCAAAAGCTACCATTTATTTTCCTAAAGAAGAGTTCAGGGAAGTCTGAGAGTGTGATGTAATATAACTGAAACATATAAGATGCAAACTAGATATCAACATAGACATTTCAAGGAGGGGCTAGATATGTGATGCAGTGGGGATATATATTTAGGTCTAGAATGTAAGTTTGGAAGTTCTCATTATTTAGAAAAAAAACAGGCCCCCATGGAACTGTTGGAACCAGTAAACAGGAGGGTAACTTTATAACAAAATAAGAAGGAAAAAAGATAGTAAAAATATGAGGCCAGACTGCCATGAAAAAAGAAGGAAAGCTGGTCATAATGGTATAAGCTAAGAGAAGGAGGACAGAGTGGGCTGAGGTATCAACTGCTGGCTATGTGATCCAAAGAAATCAAAAGAGAAGTGAGCTGGGAGTGGTCCAGCACTCAGGAGGCAGAGGATCTCCATGAGTTTGAGGTCATCCTGAGACTACATAGTGAATTCCAGGTCAGGCTGGGCTAGAGTGAGACCCTACCTCGAAAAACAAACAAACAAAAAACAGAGAAGTGGCTAGTGTTATGACCCCACAGATCACTAGTCTTGATAACAGTTTCAGTGGAACAGATAAAATGTGATGGAAATGGATTAAGATACAATGAGAGGTTGGAAGGTAGGGAGAACTAAAAAGTATCAGAGATAAGTTGAAACTAGAAGAAGGGCATCTGGATGCAAGGGAGGGGTTTTGTTTTGATCCTTGAAGATTAGGGCTAATGTATTTCTATATTTCTCTGTTGATGAGACATTTTTATAATATATCAAGCAGGATGAATCTTCTTGGCTCTTTCCCTCAAATGTGGGTCCTGGATGTGACTGGTACACTTAATTACAGAAGTAACTTCCTCCAGATGAAACTGTGTGGCTCTGCAGAGGTGCGTTTACCAATGCCAGGAGCACTGGAGGTAGAGGGAAGGGATTATAGGACACAGTGGCTCAAAGATGCTTATAAGCTTTTTACGTGCTACAAGCCAATTGTGTCAACAAACAGATTTTTTTTTTTTTGGCTGAACTCATTTATTTTTTAATTCAGTCATTCATTTCATATAGATAGAGAACCTCATTTGTGCCCTTTACCCTGCTAAATACTATAAATAATACTGTAAATAATGAACTAAATGGACATAGCTTTTATCTTTCAAAATGCATTTATCTTGCTGAAATATGGATGTTTTTTATGTACATGTACCCCACTCTTGTCTGCATGCACTGAGTGTATACATTTGTAGGCGATCAAGAAATGTATGATTTTGGATGAAAATTTTGTTGCATCCCATGTATGTTAAGATCTGAAAACTACAAATGTGATTTAGGTGTTTAATTAAGTGCTAAAGTCCTTTGATCTAGGGATAGTTATGATAGATGCTCAAGGATAGTCCATGTAGGTTGAAGACCTCAACTTTCATGGTTCTTGATCTGAATGGACTTCAAAGGAACTTGAAGCTAAAAGGAAATATACACATGCAACTGGGGCTGTGAGGTCTTGTTATTGGTTAGATGAAAAGTCCCTGAAAGCTCATGTGTTAAAGCCATTGTTTTCAAAATGGTGCTATTATGAAATGCTGGAATTTTTAGGAAGTGAGGTCTATTAAGATGTACCTAAATCACTGGGTGTCTTCCTACTGGTTTTCTGGTTAATGATGTGAGCAGGTTGCTGGCCTATGCCCTTTTAGCATCAAAGAGCCCAATTCATGAAGCCATTCATGGAGAGAAATCTGAACTATGGGGGTAAATAAACCTTTTCTAAGGTAAGTCATGTCATTATATAGAGAGAGGACTGACTAGCCCAGGCCTCTTTTCCCAAGCATTGCCAGTGGCTGAGGTGAGGTACAGCCCATAGGCCCATAGCATGCAGAGACCTTGAGTACTGTCAACAGTGAAATGGCATCCCCATAGGAACTGAAGAAAATGAAGAGCTTGCAATGCCAGGATAACATCTATGAAACTGTCAGGTTGAGATGATCTTGTGTGTTCTTTGTGGTGGCTCAAGGGACTCTGAACTTGAAATCCCTCTAGGCCTGTCCATGTTTAGTATGCTTCTACAAGGATTCTATATTTTCTGATGTTGCTTTCTTTTTTGTAGTTCCTCCTTAAAAGATGAAGGTCATGGATGAGCCTAATAATGGTACCAAACTGCTTGTATTTGCTGAATAGAAAACTAATAAAAAAAAATGAACAAAATAAAGTACATATAAAATCATTTTCAATTTTAAAAGAAAAGAAAAAGATGGTTTTCTGTTGTAACTACATATGTGATTCCAAGATTACAAACTTTTGTGCTGAGACCAAGATGAATTTTTTATAGGAAAATTATAAAAATTTATTTTTAAGTGATGGAAAACAGTTCACTCTCAAAAAACAATTTCTGAACAAGAAAATGTGTTCTCTGCAAGTAGTCACTATGTTTTTGTCACATTTTGGTATTATTCTGTGCAAATGAAGATCACTTCCACTTACAACTTGAACCTGGAACTAGTATACTTTCCTTTGGAGTTCACTATGGAAGACAGATATGTTATTAAGTTGGAATCACACAGATGAGTATAGTGGCTAAAGAGAGCACAGATAAAGTGGTAGAAAGGTGTCCTAATGGGAAAGCTCTGGTGCAAAATTTTAAATAATCCAAAATGTTCATGCTTTAATAGTAACAAATATAACATAAAACCATAGTTAGACATGAGGGAAAGAAGACATAAATCATAGTAAAATAGCAGAGAAAATCATGTATATAGATCTGAGATATCTGACAAAAATGCTAGACTAGTAGAATAGGAAAGAGAGAGAAGGAGAGAGAGATGGAACTCTCCAAAGGTTCCTGTTCTCCAAAGGTTTATACAGTCTTTGGTTGAGCAGGATGAATGCTGAGCACATGGATTGTACTCTGCTAGGGAGTATTCACCAGAATTAGTTGTTTGTATATATGCATATGAATACATTTATCATTGCATGATGGTATTCATTAGTGTGTTGTATTACATTTTACAATAGTGTGGGTCACTTATTCTCAAATATACCTTTAAAAATTAAGACCCAGGCTAAGACCAGCAATAATTTATCTTTAAAAATACTTTCCTGGCAATGATTTTTAATGCCTTCAATTTATACCTTATTGAAGAGCTGTGTGGATCTGTACCTACTGAATAGTTGTAATTCAAGAACATTATGTTATTATATTTTTATGTTTTTTGAATAATTATTTATTGATTTGAGAGAAAGATAGAGAAAGAGGCAGAGAGAAAGAGAGAATGGGTGTGCCAGGGCTTGCAGCCACTGCAAAGGAACTCCAGACACATGTGCCCCCTTGTGCATCTGGCTTATGTGGGTCCTGTGGAATCAAACCAAGGTCCTTAAGCTTCACAGGCAAATGCCTTAACTGCTAAGCCATGTCCACAGCCCCTACATTTTATTTTTAAATATTTAACACTTGTTCTTGGATAATGTTTTGAAGAGGACTGGATAATATTACTTATTTTGTTCTATTGTTTGGCCAGCACCCTTCATGGAGAGCTGACCATATGCTTAGCTTTGTATTAAGCTCTGTGTTATGATTTGAATAAGAGACATTTATCATACCAATAACTGTGGGCTAACTCCACAATGCATGACCCATATACATCAACAAGGAGGGGCCATTGGGGAGGGGGTAGGTCATGGATGAGCCTAAAAATGGTACCAAACTGCCTGTATTTGCTGAATAGAAAACTAATAAAAAAAATTTAAAAACCAAGAAGTCCCAAAGGCTCTCATGTTGAAGACTAAGTCTCCAGATGGTGAGTCAATTAGTAGGAGGTGACTTGATCTTGATGTCTGTGACCTAGTGAGTGAAGTAATCCATAGATCAGTTAATAATTTTTATCGATGCATTATTTGAGGTAGCAGAAACTTCTAGAGATGAGAAGATCATGGAGAAGATATTTCTAGTCCTCTTTTTCTTTCTCCCAGGCCACCATGAGGTAAACTACTCTATTCCACCACACCCTTCCTCCATGACACTCTGCCTCTCCAGAGACCTGGAAATGATGGAGGCATTTAGCTGGGAGCTGAAACTCCAGAAACCAGGAGCCAAAGTATATGTGTTTCTATAAACTGTTTCTCTCAGATGTTTGTCACAGTGATGAACAGACAGATGAGAGCACACTCTACAATCACCAAGATGAGTAAGACACAATACCTGCACCAGATACAAACAATATAAAATGTGTGTTGTGAAAGAACTAGACACAGAGACATCTGTGAGACCACAAGGGGAGAATGGTGTTTCTCTTAACAAGAGACATCTCTTCCACTTGCTGTACTGGTGAAGAAAAATTCAAGGAATAATTCCTGAACAATTAGGAATAAAAAGGTAAAGAAGGGTCTGTTGTTTTATCTTCACTTTATAATGAGACTCATTAGGCTTTCAGTACATACAGCTATGAAGAAGACTGTCTATTTTTCCTCTATTTATATTTGCTTAATGTTTCCCAAATATTATATTTTAATTTTGGTGTAATTAATAACCAATTCCTTTAAGAAAATTTTCATCTGGTAAATGTTTCCTCCCACTTTTGATATAAACTGTTTTCTTTTAAGGAAGAATAATGATTCACAATATTTTCTACTTGTGGCAATTTTCATACATTAAATATTTACATATATGTACAAAATTATTCTCACGAATATTAAATTACTTATATTCATTTATTTTAAAAGATTTTAATTACTGATTTGTGTGTGGTATGTATGTGTGTCTATGTCTGGGTGTGACAGAACCTCTTTTCATTACAAGCACAGAGTCTTGTGCCACTTCTGTGTCTGGCTTACACTGTAGCTTGGGAATTGAAACTGGGTTGGTAGACTTTACAAACAAGTGCCTTTAGCCCCTAAGCCAAATTCCTAACTACCAAATTGTGTACATTTGAAATACTATTCTTGGAATATTTAAATGCAACTCAGTTAAATTCTAATAGATATTACATTACTGCTTCCACTTAAAGTGTAACAATTGTTTGCACACAATATGGATAGATACTGTACTGATAAAGCATCACCAGATAATGCTTCTTAAGGGCTTCAGTTAAAGGTGAGACAGCCACAAAAGCAACCTAATGTTCAAAGCTAGCTTTGAAGATGCTGTAGTGTAGATGTGAGACAGCCCCCAAACATCCAGGTGTTGGACAGGTTAGTCCCTAGCCTGTTGCACTATAGTTAGGTGATGTTACATAACCTTTGGAAGGTGGGGTATAGGAAAATGTAGTTAGATCATTGGGGCAGATCCCTATAAAGGATATTGCCATGGAAAAATATCAATCTCTTTGTTCTCTCTTCCCTGCTTTTCTTTCTCTTCTCTTTGCTTTCTCCCCTCACCCTCTCATGACAGGAGGGAAATGCTTCCCATGCCATCTTCTTCCTCTTACCATGATGTACTGTTTCTCCTCAGGCCCAAAACACTGGACCCTTCAAAACTGTGAGACAAGGTAAATCATTTCCGGTATCATGGTGATTATGTCAAGTATTTGGTCATAATGACAGTAGCTAACTGGTATAGATGTGGCTTTGGCACTCCAAGGAAGATGCTTCCAAACCCCTTAGTAGAACCAGCCTTCAGTGCAGGCTTTATTCAAATGGTGATATAATTAACATTATTGATCATTGCTTATCTTGGATTTTGTTTTTATACACTACCTAAACATGAGATAAGAGGTAGGCAATTAAATGTCTGTAAGGCCAAGTGGGTGTGGTGGCACATGCCTTTAATCCCAGTACTCAGGAAGCAGAGATAGGAAGATTGCCTTGAGTTCAAGGCCATCCTGAGACTACACAGTGAATTACAGGTCAGCCTGGGCTAGAGGGAAACCCTACCTTGAAAAACAAACAAACAACAAAAAAAGTCTGTGAGGGCCAAATGCCCATTTATGAAATGAGTGATAGATGAAGTTTTATCTATTGATAATTCACCTCCTCAGATTAATAAAAGCGAGTTCTCTTAAAAACCAATTGCATTTAATTCTTACAATGTATATGAAGGTACTATTGTTTAGCCATATTGCCAGTGTTATATACAATGAAAAAACTTGAATTAAAAACACGTATGTTGGGTTGGTGAGATGGCAAGTGATTAAGCACATGCCTATGAAGCCTAAGGACCCCTGTTCAGGGCTTGATTCCCTCATGCCCATGTAAGCCCAGATGCACAATGTGGCTCATGCATTTGGAGCTTGTTTTCAGTAGCTGGAGGCCCTGGTGCACCAGTTCTCTCTCTCCCTCTGAGTGAATAAAATGAATAAAATAAAAGAGTGAATAAAAATTTTTTAAAAATGAAAAATATGTATGTTATTGGTAATGTTTAATTTTTGTCTTTGATGGTAAATTTGCATGTATGCATAGATCATGGATATTTTATAAGTCATATGAAATAGTATAACTTAGATGAGAGAAGACCTTACATGGTCCAAAGTCAATGGGAACTCATGAATTTAAAAATTTTAAATGAATTCAAAGATTATGAATTTAAATAACATATTTAAGCTAAAAGTTAATCCAGTATTATATATGTACTTGTTTTTCTAAAACTTAGGTTTTAAATGTGAAGATGACATGGAACAATATGTGGAAATGTCTTCCTCAGTATGACTATGCCATTCATTCTACTGTGTTATAAATTCAATGTAGCTGTTGCTCCATATTTTACATAACATGCTTGATTATTTATTTATTTATTAACTTAGCTTTCAGTCTATCCATTTCACTTTTTTAGATGCCAGGATGAAGCTGAGGATCTGTGCTAGGCATGGTAAGTAAGCTCATTTCCTGAATGATTCCAGTGAGCTTGCCTTAACCAATTGCTCATTACCATTTTGTGCCAGTTAGTCTATCAGAAACTGTATAATCCAGTACCTAAGTCTGCTTACGTAGGGACACACAAACTGTGCTGTGTTTTATGGGTTGGGCAACATATGAGTAAAAACAGCCCCATCCATACCATCTGTAGGACAGCACATTTCCCTCCTTCAGCTCATCATGAAAACTCACTGGACTCCCATAGCACATGTATGCCAGCAGAGTGTTGCTATAGTGGCAGTTAAAATACATCAGTAAATCATTATCATGTTCCATGTAAACAGCCTCTCCAAATAACTGCCACTCTAACCCTCCCCATAAACCCTCAGATCTCTCCAAAATACAGCCATTAGTATTCATACCTGAAGCCCTGTAGTTGCTGTTTATTGGACTGGCTTTATGAGTAAGAGTGAATGGAGGAGTGGTTAATCCCTAAACTCTGATATTCATACTGTGTAAGAGCATGGGAGACATATTAGTAAAGTTCAAGTATATTTTTGCTACATAAAGCTAAAATAAATAGAATACCACTAGTTATCCTATTCTGTCCCTGAATTTCTTTTTAAGATGGTCAGACTTGACATATAAGATTTGAAATTCCCCTAACAGTATTAAAAAAGAAAGTTAAGGAGAGGACTCAGTGATTATGGGTGCTTGCTTGCAAAGCCTACCAGTCCAGGTTCAATTCCAAAGTACCCATGTAAAGCCAGATGTGCAAAGTGATAGGTGCATGCATCTGTCATTCACATATAGTGGCATGAGGCCCTGGTGTGTCCATGCTTACTGTCTTTCATAAATAAATAAATAATTATTGTAGAAAATAAATAAAAAAATATAAATGAACACAAATGCCTAGATCTCCTGTGCTTTTGTAATCTATAATGGAACTATTAAAACAGAATTATACTTTTGGAGAATGTTGCATACATAAAATTCCATTTTACAGTAACATATGTGTCAAAAAGGCATCTACTGATCTTTCTTTTATTATTTTTTATAAACATGTGTAAGAGAACTAAACACAATATGCAAGTTCAAGCTCAAGTTCATTATTTGACCTTGGGAGGAGACATCCTACCACACAATTAGGGTCATTCTGAACATGTGGCTTCTTCAGTGACTGCATTCTTTCTGAGCAAGTTTTCTACTTCTGTTAAATTAATTTAATAATGCCACAGCTTGAAATAGTCCAGGATACAGAAAAAATGTCAATGATTTTCAAAAATGTCACCTCTCCTATGTAGTAGGAATGACATTTTGTTTTCCTTTAAAAATATAGAAAATTTGTATTGAACTATTCTCTATGAATGCAGGTAGAAATCTAGGAATCACAGGTGGAAACTAATTGATCTTCAAATGAGCATACTCTTCTTACCTAAATGTTGATCAGAGGTGTATTGGATCATGACAACTGCTGAGTTGCTATTCTGGCATATATAGCAGGATAAGCATAACACTAATGGAAAAGATGCCTTATATTTGTAACTTTCTCTTTTCATTAAGGAACCCAAACTGAAGTTTTTATAAAAGAAAACTAGCAGGAAGAGAAAATTTTGAACTCAAAACAAAGACCATTTTGATGTATCCCATGAATTCTGGCATTTTAAGACATGATTAGCAAAGAGCTTAACATTTCTCTCTGTGAAAACATATTTGTCAGAAAAGTGACAGCCCAGATCAGACACAAAATCCTGCTGAACTGGCCCTACATTTACTAACCTCAAAAGCAACATGTAGGTCATATGTCAAAACAAGCCCAAATCAAATCAAATGCTTGCTCTCTGGTGTATGTTCATTTTAATCATACAAATCACAAAGCTTGTGGAGGATTGCACAGATTCTGGGTTAACTTTACATTTAACTGCTGTTTTGATATTCTTAAGCTAATAATGGACAAGAAAAAGGGATAGAGTCACACCACACATCCACCTGCCAAGGGAGGCTGAAAAAAAGCAAAACAAAATATGAAATAGTCAAATCCCAACTATCAAGAGTGGATCAGCTAGGTGAAATATCACAGTATCTCATTTGGTCTGTTCAAGTACCTTAAATATTAAGCATTACTCTGAAGGCCCTATTGTATTAAGGTTAATGCAGGAAAAATATATTGGTAGTACCAAAAGGGCAGTAAGGCTTAACAGGATTGAAATCTAGGTCTCTTAAATAACAGTTTATGTTTCTAAGTTTTTTTAATATTTTATTTATTTATTTTGAAGGAGAGAGAGAGAGAGAAAATGGACACACCATGACCTCATCCTCACTGGAAATGAACTCCAGATGTATGTTTCCCTTTGTGCATTTGACTTTACATGAGTACTATGGAAATGAACCTGGGCCCTTTAGTGCCTTAACCTCTGAGTCGTCTCTCCAACCCCCACAGTCTGCGTTTCTAATCAACACTGTTTTTCATTAAAAAGGCAAGATATTCATGTGTATAGCTTATACTAAGAACTTTGTATATAGTATTATATTTCTTCTCCCTGGCATCCATCTTTGTCCGCGCCGTTAGAAGTCAAAGAGTATATGTTGAAAGAATAGTGTGACTATTGGTGTTGGAAGTTCCAGCTACTCAGAAGATTAGAGTGAAGGAAGAATCATTTGAGACTATTCCAGAAATTTTGTGGGGTGTGTGAGAGAGAGAGAGCAAAAACAAGAGAGAGGAAGAGAGAGAAAACACCTCATATTCTGATAAACAGAACAAAGGAAAAGTAAGGCATTTTATTCCTAGGAAATAGATAAGAGAAAAGTAATCAGTATTAAGAGAAATAAATCAAAGATCAGCATAGAAGTGGCTAGTTTAAATGAAATATCATCAACTTCAACTTTAGTAAACACCACTTCTATCACATATGGGATACACATTAGAGCTTTTTCACTTAATGCTTAAAGGACAGGAATACCCCAGCAGGCATGAAGACTTGGGGAACTTCCAGACATGTGGGTTAAAAAAAAAGATATTTAGTTGATAAGATTTGACAAAAGTTTGACATAGGCCCTTCTGTCCATCAGCATTGTAATATGTAGCTGTGCTTGTTTTCCTTGACAAATCAAGCGGATTCTTTTGTTTTGTTTTTTTTTTTAACCAATAAACTAAATGAGGATTGACTCAGGAAGTATCAACCCAAATTTTCAAATAACACATTTTTTAGTATAGAAGGGAAAATCTAAAAACATTATCCTTTAAAGTAGCCAATTTGCATGAATTAATTGTGGACAGTAGCCTGTTCCTTTAATTGTGTGATCTACTGATCACAGCAGACAGGCTACATTTGGCTACAAGAAACTTACCACAGTGGGCTAAACAGAAGGTCACTTGTCACCAGGTGAAGAAGCACAGTGAAAAGTAGGTGCTACAAAGTTTGTTGGCTTTATTATGCCATCAGGGACCAAAAGCATATGCTAGCTGAGTGCCCAAAATTATGTCCAGGTTCAGAGTCAAAAGAAGAAAATGGGGAGAAAAAAAAAAAAAGAAGAAAATGGACAAGAAGAGAAAGGGAAAAGGGTTTCTCAAGAGGTTTTATCTTTTTATTCAATAGAAATCTCTGTCCTCCCAATTCAACTCCTACCCTACTGTTTTGTTTTGTTTTTTCCTTCCCACCCACCTAACACATTTCTTCTGAGGTCTCCTGCTCTGAACACATACGAAGTTCCTAGTCAGTCACTGGCCAGTGAGAAAGGGATTAAGGGAACTGACTGATAGCAGGACCTTTCTGGGGCCTTGCTGGGAAGGTCTGCTTACTTTGGCTGCAAATGATATCAATCAGATGCCAGTCAAATTCAAGTTCCATTTCTGGGGTTACCTAAGGAAAGGGCAACTGGCTGCTGGCTAGCCACTAAGTGTCTGCATACACTGGCCCATACTTTCAATTCCCATGATGTCAAAGTTTGGGGGAAATCATTCTAAGTCTCTCTATCCAAAAAGAAAAGAAAACTCAATCTCATTTAAAAACACCTATATTTACCTTTATATATAAAAGGCAAGAAACACACAGAAGGCAATTGATAAAAATACTGTAACTTAAGACTGTGATTATATTTCCTTTCCAATTATATTATTCATATTTTATACCAACATGCTTTAATCTGCAGGTTTAAAATATGCAAAGTGCATTTTATACTAAAAATGGAATGATTGGTATAACTACCCTACATGTAGCATTCTATTTCTACTAAAACATTAGTTTTCTACAGTGCTGCAAGTGTTTACCATTACTTACAGAATACATGAACTTTAGAAAGTTAGTTTTAAAAACAAAGCCCTAGATGGCAATGTGTCAGTATGCTCATTTATATATAATAAATTGTTAAAGGTCCAACTAACAGCCACCTATTGAGTGAAGGAGAAAGAAAATGTACTGTTATTTTGCATTTCTTGTCATATACTTCAATAGAACACAATCACATATTTAATGTTTTAAAAGATTGATTAATGTTTTATTATCCTTAAGCAACCAAAATGTTAATATCTGAGGAAAATACTAAGAAAAGGAAAGAATATTTCCAATTGTCTGAGTTTTAAAAGGGTGAAAGATTTATGCAATCTGAAGAGAAACCAGAGTATACAATGAATTCATTTGGATGCTGTAACATAAATAATATATTAGAAGCTTCTGCCCAAGGGGCACCCTGGTGTACACAGTTGATCTCGTGGCATCACTGCTAATGGTCAGCTAATCTAATATGTTAAGATTGAGTCAGCTTGTTAGAAGATTTATTAACTGTCCAGCAGTTGTCTTGTTCAGGAAATGTATCCTATGGCACCTTTCACATAAGGTTCAATGGGAGCTGAGCTGTGAGAGGAGTTAGAGTCAGTGCTATACTGTACTCAAGTAGCTCCTCCTTACATGCCCACTGGCAGCTCCAGATGTTTCCTTATAGCAGCATGTCAGCAATTCAGAATCACTGGGCTTTATTATGATACTTGTTTTTATTCTTAAACTATGTAAGAAACGTCTCACTCTTTAAAGACCAAAGCTCAATTGCTTATATAACTCGAGTCCTCAGCTTGACAGAATTTCATGTGCTGCTTATCCTGGGTATCAATCAGAGAATGTCTCTTGTGATTTAGAAAGTGTATGCAGAGCAGAGACTAGATATTTTTTTCTATTATCAAGGAGGAAAGAAAGCCTTACAAATTTCCCTGGTAGCCTATGAGGCATGGCAGAGCTTCAGTGTTGGTAGAAGGCCTATATGGAAGAAACCAAAAGTAAACTAAAGAGCTTAAAATCCTGATTACATATAAATACCCATTTAGAGAAGTTTTCTCCATTTGAGCAGTGGGTTAACCTGAATACAATTTTGCCTCTAAAAAAAGAAACTGGTTTAGCTTAAAAACATCTTACATTCATTCCATAGCACAAGAACTATGACGAGTTCTGATGAAAAAGCACACCTTTCCTCCAATAAGACATGGCCAGGTTGTTCTGACATCAGAGAGCACAGTGTGCCAAGACTAACAGGACAGTGTATAATGTAGTGACTTCCTCAGGCTGGGTTGTACTTAACAGTCCACAGAAAACTTTCATCGCTTGCTTTGGTCCTGAATAGAGAGCCGGGGCTGCATTCTTTTGCTATGACATGAATGGATCTTTGGCACCTCAGCCAGTTCTCAACCACAGTAGTTAGTGACCGGGCTTGTTAGCTGCAACTGCTTGATTGGATGGGAGCTTGAAATAGTTCAGAAGTTTATGAATGGGTTTTGTTTGCTGAATCCTTGAGCCAGTTCATTCACATGGACTTGTTTTTAATTTCAGAAAACTGCTCAACTGGGCTGTAGACATGGTTTATCGGTTAAGCACTTGCCTGTGAAGCCTAAGGACCCTGGTTCAAGTCTCAGTTCCCCAGGACCCACGTTAGCCAGATGCACAAGGGGGCGCAAGCATCTGGAGTTCATTTGTAGTGATTGGAAGCCCTGGTGTGCCCATTCTCTCTCTCCCTCTATCTGCCTCTTTCCTTCTCACTCTGTTACTCTCAAGTAAGTAAATAAAAATGAACAAATATTAATAAAGAAAAGCAAACTGCTCAATTTTGTTCTTAAAAGTCAGGGAGTCATAGGGATCAAAAGTACTCACTTCATTGAAATACATTTCATGTCCCTAAATGTAGCCATGATTTCCCTTACTCACACAGATCCATCCTGCTTTCAAAGATAATACATTGTTCTATATATTGATGGGGTCTAAGAAAAAGGCAGCCTCTCAGTTATTTTCCTCTTTATTTAATTGCTTATGATTTTGGATATTGTGTACAGCAACCTTTTTGTCATCATGGGGAAAAAAAATTAACTGCATTGTAGTATTTATACCCCGTATGTTGTTTACAATTCAGAAAATCCCTTGGAATCATTTCATACATTTCAAAGAAAAACCTTATGTCATTTTTTCAAACAAATTTTGTTCAGGAAAAAAAAAGGAAGGCAAGTGAAGGGGGAGGGAGGAAAAGAAGAATCTAGGAATATAAATAGTTATATAGGAGCAAGGATATGAAGAAACAGGGAAGAAATGTGTGAAACACAAACAAAAAGACAAAATCGATTCCAGTAAGGGTATATTGAATGCAAGCAAGGAAGGAGATGGGCTTAGCCAAGCAGGCTGTCCTCCATAAGGAAGAATCTTGCCAGTGAACTTTACAAGAGTCTCTACAGTAACGGTGAAGATATCAATGCCCACTGGGAACCAGACACAAGGCAAGCTCTTTTTTTCTCAATTCAGAAAATGTTATGCTTAGCGTGCACAGACCATCTATACAGTGCCAACTGCATTCAAATGCTTGTCTTTCAAATCTAAACCATGCTAGCTTGGACTCTGCAGATCAAACAAAGCTGTTTGAAGATAATTACATCCTAATCCATCTGTTTCCTCCTCAAAGGTGTTTGAGAAAGTGAACTCAATATTCAACAGAAGACACTTCCACAATATTTCAGGTGAAAAGGATGGCTGGCCACAGACCCTTCATTTAAAAAAAGGGACCTGGATGGATGGTCCCTGTGGCGTAGCAGATTTCCATGACACAACTCCTCCACGTCTGTTCTTCTTCCAAAGCTGAGAACAGAGAGCAGTCCTGTTTCTTCTGTATTCTGTTGTGGGCACTTAGCACTCAAACATTTGAGTCTTATTTATAATCAACAAGGTTATGATTTTCCTTTCTCTGTTTCCTATTTCATTTTTGCCATATTTGGCAACAGAGGATTGGCACAGCATTTTCCTTTCAGCATACATTCCTACTCAAGGAGGACTTGAATAGCACATTTTTGCAATAAAACAAGCAGAAATTAGTTGTTAATAACCAGTATATTTCTGCTATAACAGCAAGCAATTGCAAAGCCTGGGATGTTTTACAAACAGTACTTGGTAGTGAAGGATGCCACATATTAACTTTGGGGCAAATATAGCTATGAGAATAATGTTTTGAAAAGCAGCCCTTGTAAATATAAGGTGGTATGGCACCATATGGAGACTGGCTTTCTGACATATGGCTTGAATTAACAAGTTTAAAACTGTTAGGATCAGTTTTTCTTTCACTGAAGGCAAAAACCACAAGATTCAGCAGTGAAATATGCTCCAGTCACTGATACAAAGGCTCACAGAACACAGGGCCTCTTGGGCTAGATTTTTTTTTGTTGTTGGCAGTAAGTGCGAGTTATCAATAGTGAGACAAGTCCTAACACGACAAGGCATCATAAGGCTGCCAGGGCAGAAAATCTCACTTCAAATAGTGCCTACATGGGCCCACACCACACTCACTAGCAAAGGACATTGGTTCTTTGAAAGTGGCTTTGGAATTATTATTACATCCTCAACATAAATTGTTGTTCTTGGGTTGATAAAAAAGATATTTGAAAAGACAAATTTGAGTGACAGATGGTAATGTCTCAGGGCTCCATGTCTTCTGATCTTTTTAATTGGCCTTTGTAGGATGAATTGAACAGGAAGAGTTCAAAGATCCAGGTCTGTATTACACAAATATTGTTGCATTTAATCAAAACTGTCTTTGAAGTGTGGTACTTGTGGACCACCTGTAGCTTTGAAATTTAAAGTCACACCAAGACTTTGGTGGTGCTGAAGAAGGTGGCATGCAGCCACAGTATGTACGCTCCTGCACAAAAGGAAAGAGAGATGGCAGGATGGGAAGGAAGGCAGTTTGCATGTTCCTGTTCCCTTTTTATTGCTCTTTCATTTTTCCAACAAGCAGAGCCCTCCAAAGTTGTATCCAGACTGCCATGGGGCGTATTTTCATCACTGGAAATGTATTTGTTTAGGGTGTGGTATCTACACTATAATTATTCCAGGTTTGAAATATCAGTGTTGGGTTAGGCCTGTCACACTGTGATTTTACTTCCTGTCTCTGCAACTTGCTATATAAAAATGATTAGAAATCTTTTTCTCATAGGAATCTGGCAAGATAGTTTTCTTCAGAACTGGAACTTGGAGGCATCCAATATACCTGTGGTCAAAACAGGATACTATCCAGAAAGAATATTATAGTACTAGAGAGATAACTCAGTGG
Organism: Jaculus jaculus; assembly: GCF_020740685.1. Taxonomy (NCBI): domain Eukaryota; kingdom Metazoa; phylum Chordata; class Mammalia; order Rodentia; family Dipodidae; genus Jaculus; species Jaculus jaculus. The sequence goes on from NC_059105.1 coordinate 111,462,856, forward strand.
CTAAAGGCATTTGCTTGCAAAGCCTGCCAGCCAAGGTTCAATTTACTAATACCCATGTAAGGCCAGATGCTCAAAGTGGCACATGTGTCTGGAGTTCATTTGCAATAGCAAGAAGCCCTGGCATACCCATACACATTCTTTTTCTGTCCTAAATAAATAAATTAAAAATATTTTTAACAGAAAGAAAGAATAAAGCTGGGCATGTGGCACATACTTTTAATTCCAGCACTCAGGAGGCAGAGGTAGGTAAATCACCATGAGTTTGAGGTACTCTAAGACCACATAGTGAATTCCAGGTCAGCCTGGGCTAGATCAAGACCCTATCTCAAAAAAAAAAAAAAAAAAAAAAAAAAAAAAACTTTATATTAAAGCAAATAGGGCTGGAGAGATGGCTTAGTGATTAAGCGCTTGCCTGTGAAGCCTAAGGACCCCAGTTTGAGGCTCAATTCCCCAGGATCCATGTTATCCAGATGCACAAGGGGGCACATGCGTCTGGAGTTCATTTGCAGTGGCTGGAGGCCCTGGCACACCCATTCTCTCTCTCGCTCTCTCTCTCTCTCTCTCTCTCTCTCTCTTTTTCTCTCTGTCTGTTGCTCTCCAATAAATAAATGAAAACCTAAGAAATTCAAGGAGGAGGAGCATAAAGGCTTAAAAAAAGAGAAAATACATTCTAATCATTGGGGGAATGTCATTGCAACAATATTTTATCTTAATTTCACAGAAAACTCTCAGGTATATTGTCACCCATAGAGAAGCTAAGGGACACAGTGGTGCTTCATCCTACTTTTAAAAAATTTTATTTATTTATTTACTTATTTGGGAGGAAGAAGATCGAGAGAGAGAGAGAGAGAGAGAGAGCATAGCAGGGTCTCTTTCTGTTGCAAATGAATTTCACCTGTATGCACCACTTTGTGCATCTGGTTTTATATGAGTACTGGGGAATCACCTCAGGCCAACAGGCTTTGCAAGCAAGTCTTTTAACCACTGAGCTATCTCCCCAGAGTTCCTTCCATTTTAGAGATAGGAAAAACAAAACAAGAGAAAAAAGACTTAAGAAGGGTTGGCTAGTCGGCAGCAGAATAAGAGAGCATTCATTTTGACTATGGGACCGGTTTCCAGTTTTGTGTCTTCTCTCTCTCTTTTTCTCTCTCTTAGTCACTTATGGGTGCTGGTGGTCTCTTCAGTCACCACCTTTGCTGTTTGGTCCTCACATGCACCAGGAAGAAGAGAGGAAAGTGATTTTTGGTCTGTAGGTAATGTCTGATTGCCATTATCTCCTGTAAAGACAGGAGGAGTGCAGGTGGCTAGAGATCAGCAGAGGTGACAGATCCTTATGCTCATGTGAAAACTTTGGAATCCTGGGGTCTTGCTTTATTCACCAGGATATGATCATATTGAAAATCTATGTTTCACTGAGGAGATGGCTCAACAGTTAAAGCCATCTCCTTGCAAAACCTGCCAGCCAGGGCCCAATTGCCCAGCACCCACATAAAGTCAGACATCTAAAGAGAGGCAAGAATCTGATATTGTTTTGCAGTATCAAGAGACCCTAGCTTTAAGCATGGACATGTGGGTGCACACAAAAACACAAGTACAAATAAATAAATACATCGAAAACTATTAGCAAGTTTGTTTAATAAAAATAAATAAGAAATATGATTCCACAGAGTCAGTTTTCCTGCTATGATATATATTTGGGGCATTCTATACAAGTTATTTAACTAATATTGATATACTTACTATCTATTTTCTTTTAATCCAGGTCAAATAAAATTCCACATAATGTCCTTGATGACAACACGTTGTTCTTTTCTAAATACCCTGAAAAGTATGCAGCTTGCTATGAATATCCTAATGCTTATTATTTTTTTTTCTCAGCTCTTTATTTTTTTGCCCTTAAATAGCTGTTTTTGGAAAAGCCGGCTAGATCCTAGTTAATTGGTCTGTTTTTGAAAAATCCAGAGAGAACCAGAGTGGAATGTAATCTCAGAGAGCACCTGGTTTGATCTAGTTCAATCTGGTTATATTGCTAATGCACACATAGAAGATCATAAGGGTCAATGACCTGCAGAAAATTACCCAACACTTGGGTCACCTATCTCCAATGGGAAATTCGATAACTCCAGTGCCTTAAATGTTATTTACTAAAACAAACACAAAGCACAAGGCTTGAGCATCTCCATCCATACTTCTCTCTCCTTCAAGTGTTTTCTTTCTCTTTAGAAGTTAATCACCACCTGTCCCATGGTTTAGTAAACTATGGTTTAGTATTTGTCTTCCCCTCCCCCAGGAGAAAGTAAGTAGTGGTATGCTGTTAACAAATGCTTAAAAACTAGTTCGCTAAATAGGATGAAAGACAGCTTGACCTGTAGAATCTGCTGATTTCTGTGGTATAAATTCCATGATACTAGTCAAAAAAAGAGGAAAAAATTCATGATATTGATATGACTGAATACAGAGCAAAGAGGAGATGCATTATCTGTACAGAGTTTGGACTTTCAGATGCTCTAGCTATGTCCCCAGCTGCCATGGTTTGCTCGTTGACTTGGGTTATGATTGTTTTATGTTGAGGTAGGATCTCTCTTGAGGATAATATTCATTTTCCAGTTTGCCTCTTTTTGGCACAAAGACATTGGCCAGACTATGTTGTAGTCTGCAGGACTCTGACATAGGACTTAAGAGCTGGAGTGATTACTTTCTTCCTAGTAGGTCAATAGGGCCCATAATGAACAGGGTTGCATGTTGCCATAATGAGAAAAGGAAATCTCAGCTCTGCTCTGACAGTTAGTATAACTGGAACATATACCACAACCAGATATGGGAAGACCATGTAGTTTTTGACATTTTTACCTGTAACATGCTCTGGTGGAAGTGTGGCTGCCATGACAAACATCCTGATCACTTGAATGAACTTGAAGTGAAAATATCCATGGATAGGTGAAGGAAGTGGACACCAAATGAAACATAAAACAGCACCCTCTAGTGCTGGAGAAGAGAGCTGCAAATATATATGCATGAATTTTGCTATTTTCAGTAAAGTTATTGAAAAATGACCACCAAGTCAAGAGAAATTATGTACTACACACACTACACACAAAATATGCACATTTCTCTATGTGATCTTTTGGAAATGACTAAGGTAGAGTTGTCTTTGGGGAACTTTCTCTCTATAGTGTGTTGTGTAATATAGGGAATTTCACAGGAATAGTATAAATTAAAAGATATTCAAGTCAAGAAATTCATAGGCAAGACAGTCAACTCTAAATTTTATACACTCTGGAAATTCAGGAAACATGTATATGATTATAAATTTCACTTCAGGTGATAAGCTTCAAGGAAATGATTTGAGGGAAATAATTTTAACCATGGAAGGGTCTTAAGAAGTATAAAATCCTGCAAGGAAGCTTTCTGCTAGGGAACATGAATTATCCAAACGATCACCCTTCTACCCTTGTAGATGTCTGTGCTGCCCACTGTCTCTCCACAATGCCTGTGAGGTTTCCTCTGTAAGTAAATCTGAGTGGAAGAAAGGGCAGGATTTGAGCAAAACAAAAACTTAGCTCTGTTTCTCATAACTGTACTGACAAAGGAAACATCTGTTTGGGTTGATTATTTTAAAGAAAGGCATTCCTTAGGAGCCCTCTGGCTTCATCTCTCTGTGAGCAGAGTCAACAAATCAAACCTGAATATGTTTGGTAGCTGTGGTTCTTCAAAACCAGCCCAATTAGGTTGCCTAATTTGTGTTCCAGAAGGAAATATAATTATTGTCTTTTCCTTTTGTCTTTTTAAAATGAATACTTTGTGCTAATTGAATCATATAGTGCCTCTTAAATGAAGAAAATGATGGAAATATGGCTAGAGTAAAAGAGTACATATTTGTTCCTATTTACATGTTAATGGCCAAAGAATCTGGTATTCACTTTAAATACAGTCATTTACTACACAAAGCATAAGTCGGTTCTCTTACCTGAGAGAACTCTTCCCTTCCGGAGCAGAGCTGTTCTTTCTAAGTAGTTTATTCCTAATGCATCCATAGTCAAATGTCACAGAGACCTGGATACAATGTGTAAGGCAAGACAGTCTAATGATTAATTACTGGTCCAACACAGCACAATTAATAATTCTCACCTTAAAAAAACAACTTGTTCATTTTGATGCATGAAATTTTCTAAGCTGCAAATGATTTTATGATTGATTTTTAAAGGTAACTTATCAAGAAACTGGAGCTTAAGTTTGCATTTTACATGCTGGTACAAAACAAAACAAACAAAAACCTCAAGTTGTTCTTTAGCAAGGCACAGAGACTGAATTCCACATCAAGAAGTGAACTTGCTCTCTTTCAGACATGTAGGTCTGTGAAGCTTCAAGTCATTTTACTAAAAAATTGTTATGCATTAATAAAAGAAAATCTTTGGCACATTAGGGATTTCTGAAACATATTTTTTGAGGGTCATGGATTGTCAGGAAATGAGACCGCCCAGTGGGCCATTTCTCCATTTACTTCCAACCTGATAAATTTTATGATTCTTGGAAGCTGTAATTAACGAAGTTTCAAACCAAAACTGATGAGTCTAGTCCAAAAAGGGGCAGACTTAACCAAAAGAATAAATGAGCTTTCTTAGCTCAGGTGAATCTAAGTCTCTTTCCTCTCTCTCTCTTTCTTGATCCCTCCTCCACTACCTCTCCCTACTCCCCAGCCCCCACATTCTGTCTCAGGGAAACAGATATATTAATAGTCAGCTCATAACCACATCATTTTGCTAACAGTCACAAAGCTATATTTAAATGCAGGGTACTGCTGCCATGAATTCTATAGTATCTTTATAATCTTGTTTTTGAAATACTTGTTTTGCATAACATCTTTGATCCCATATAGGTGACCACGGCCAGAAAGCTCTTTCGGATGCCCCCTTCTTCCATATACGCCAAGATAGGCTTAAGTAGAGTTGGTCCCAGGCTGACTCTTGACTTTGGAGGCAATAAGATACACCCAAGACCCTAGGGCCCAAACTTAACTCTTCAGCTTCCAGATGAGTAGATTGAAAGAGGTGTTGCTGCTATTAATAACCTAACACTTAAAATACACAAGTGTTTGCAGGAGAGGGTCGGTCCAGAGTGGCTGAGCCAGGGATGTTCAACCTCTCTGTATTTTAGTGTCCATGGAGACCTTCTCCCTGCCCCCAATCACACATCCATTCACTGGGAGATAATTATGCAAATATATACTAACTAGGCTTACTTCCCTACTTAGACTTCCTTCCCACTCCCTGCATGCTAGCATGGGTGCTGACAGTGTTTTGGAAGAGCTACTAAATAGCTGGAAGGCTTTCTGAATATATCTATCCTGGCCTGTCAAAGCTAGAACAGCAACGGTCCATCTGGGCCTGGAAGACAATTTCCATGGTGTAAAATACTCTTTCAATTCTTTCCTACCATAGACAACCAGCTGGTGCTACAGCGAGACAGCCAAATCCACTGTTTGTAGACCTCGCTCCAAGCTTCCTTCCGAGTGGCCTCGGATGACCCTGGGCCACATCTACAAAGCAATGAGTGGCAGCTTAAGGGCAGTTGACACATTGGTGACACTGTCACTGATAGAGGCTGAAGGGGTGATTATATCAAGATATCCAAAGTATATGAAAAACTGCTAAAATGCAGTTTTCTTTCAACTTTATGGGTATTAAGCCAGAAAAGGATGTGGGAGGGAAAGAGCCTAAAGTATTTCAAACAAATGCTTCACTTTTCAAATGTCTATCTTAACCAGAAGCCCTTGCTGGCACTTCTCTGTTGTATGGCTCTGTAGAGCGTTAAAAAATTGCAAGCAGATTTGAATTTGGTTAAGTGGGTGTAGTGGAGGAAGTGGTTGGTTTCTGTGGGAGACCTGGGATTCTGCTTACCTTTTAGTTGTAAATGTTCTATAATTGTTTCAGGACCAATCTTTACCGAGGGAAGTCAGGTGCCATATAATGATGTTTCAGTCAGTACACACTGCCTGTATAACAATAGTTTCATAAGGTTGTGTCACCTGAAAATAACATGGGCATCTGAGTTTGTGTAAGTACATTCTGATGTTAGCACAGTAAGAAAATCACCTGTTTCCTCAGAATGCATTCCCATCATTCAGCGGTGGATGCCATTTATAAGGCTTGTGGATGTGAAAATGATCCAATCCCTGCCTAAAGCTCTCCAGACATACACTTTTTTCCATGCTACACCGTCTGGGCAAGCTGAGAAGCATGCCTCAGATCTTTTCAGGAATGTGCAACTCATTCAGTACTCACATGGAGTCACAAACAATACAACAATTACATAACAATGAAAATCAGGAAGGCTCCATACTTCAGAGTCAGCCTTAAATCTGAGGTCAGAAGCTGAGAAGGTATACCAAAGGTGAAGCCTAAAAAATAGTAGAGTTGGATTGTTCATTGTTCATTGGTCAAACCAGTAAGGAAGAACAAAAACAGCCGAGCAACAAGCCAGTCTGCTTGGATAAGACTCAGAAAGGGTAAGATACTTATAGACACAACCTAAAGAAAGGAGTCATGTCACTCAAGAGGAAATAGGATCCTGATGACCATGAATAAGTGGCTAATAGAGCTCATATTCTAAACTTACAGCCTTTGCTTATATCAAGGACACAAAGAGATTGCATGCCACGTGTACCTAGTTGGGAAACCCCTGACAGGACCTTGCTCCACTATTCTCCATTCCAGAAAGATGTTCTAGGAGGTGATTAGGAGGTAAGGACTTTATCCTTATTATCTTTGTCCCAAAGACATCTGCTTTGGCAACCTGTGATGGTGTTAATATACAAACAATGTGCTCTACTTTCATTATAACCTTGACCACATTAGATAAAACTTTGTTTTTACCAGAGTGGCCAATGTATTACTACCACTATTGGACTTCTAAGATAGGTCCAGCATGTGTCATGCAAACTTCACTCTAAGAACAAGAACCATGAGATTTGCCTCTGAGTTCTTTCTAAGGTGCTGAAGAGAAATGGTAAAGTTTGAGCAAGTCTGTGTAACTTTCCAAAATCCTGATGATTATAGTGGTAGAAGCCTGGATGGGGGCTGGGATTGGGTCACTCAAGCTAATGATGCCTCTAAACTGGAGGCATCCCCACTTGTCAGTAAGCATTCACAGTGCTTACCCACACATAGTCAAGAACATTACTCACATTCATATGTGAGTTTAAGGGAAATATGGTTTCTTTAGGCACAGTTACAGCTCTGACATCCCTAAAGAGAGTAATTTCAGGTAGCTTAACCATGATGGGTAGGGTAATCACATACCATGTCTGTCTGTGTTCCAGCCCATCCTAGGAGATTAAAATTATAATGAGACACCACTACACACCATCCAGTATTGTTGAAAGTATCAAAAGCTCTAGGATGCTGACTGGTGTGAGGGTGAGAAGTAAGTGATTCTCATGTACTACAAAGGAAATATAATTAGCACTACGAGTTTTGAAAACGATTTGACATTATGTGCATGTGTTAAAAATATCTATCACTATGTCACACTAATGCCATTCTTCTGCATATGAACGATAGACATGCTTAAGCACACCCACCAAAACAGATGCATGATCCTCATAGCAGTGTTTAGCAAAACATGGAAGAAACAAGTAAATGTTTATGATCATCAAAATGATGAGTAACAGGAAATACTCATACAATAACTAACTATCCAGCATGTCTAGTACTAATAAAGGCTTTCTCAGCACAGAACTTTGTACATGAGAATAGAGTTCCTCAGCCTTCTAATACAGCAGGGCAGGGGAGAAGTTGCTACTCTATTGGGATGGGAAAATGGCTTAGAGGTTAAGGCATGTGCCTGTGAAGCCTAAGGACCCTGGTTTGATTCCCCAGGATCCACAGAAGCTAGATGCAGAAGAGGGCACATGCATCTGGAATTCATTTTTAGTGACTAGAGGCCCTGGTGCCTCCCCCACTCTCTCTCTGTCTCAAATAAATAAGTAAATAAATAAAAATATTTTTACAAAGAAGCTGGCACTCCATCATAGCAAGTAAAAAGCACAACAAACTGAAAACCTAGCAACTTCCATTCAAGCAGCCAGAGAAATGAGATTGTAGAACAAACCACTGCCCTGTAATTGAAGAAATAAACAGGTGAGTACAGAGAGTCTTGACTTAGCAGAGCATTCACCACAAGTGGAAAGAAGAGCTGAGGTAAGGAGACCAATGGGCACATTGTTGGACTGAATGTGGACAAGTTTGGGAGTTAAAGGTCAAGAGTGACTCACTCATGTGCAGACCATTACCTTAAATGTTTACCTCCTGATGCCCCACTATGTTTCATAGCATGTGTTCTCTTAGTCCCTTGCAAGGAGAGGGAAACATAAACCATTTATAATATGCCAGAGCATCCCCTTTTCTTTTTTTTAAAATTATTTTTGGGTTTTTCGAGTTAGGGTCTCACTCCAGCTCAGGCTGACCTGGAATTCACTCTTTAGTCCCACGGTGGCCTTGAAAGTATGGCAATCCTCCTACCGCTGTCTCCCAAGTGCTGGGATTAAAGGTGTGCACCACCATGGCCCCATTTTCTTAACATGGTCTTCTCAAAAGAGAAAGTATACAACCAGAATCAAACCTGCTAGTAGCTTCCCAGCTAGGGAAACACCCCAAAATGCAATTCAATAACACCCCCAAAATCAACAAAAAATTTCAAGGCACACTACTAGGTAAAGAACCTAGTTAAACCTAGTTAAAGAAATGAAACAATAATGAAAATTAATGTGATATGGCAGGAATATTGAAACTATTTAACCAGGAAAATTTGACAAAGTTATGATAATAAACTGAAGAGGTTTATGGAAAATGTAGACAACAGGATGGAACAGATAGGTATTGCAAGCAGAGAAATGGAAATTCTAGAAAAGCACAAGACAGAAGTACTAGTGATCAAAAGCACCATAAATGAATGAAAAAAACCTTTTAAGTACTCAAATAGAATGAACACAGCTGAAGAAAGAATCTATCAGTTTGAGGGTCTCACAAAAGAAAAGTACAAGGCAAAGCAAAAAAAAAAAAAAAAAAAAGAGAAAAGAGCTGGAGGAAGAAAAGTAGGGAGAAGGATGACAGCTGACAAGATGGAAGGAGGGAGATAGAGATAAACAAAATATCAAAAATTGTGAGGCAACTACAAAGTATATAACATACATGATGGGGACTCAGAAGAAGAAAAATACAAGAAAAGGAATAATAGTGATTATTTATTCAAATTAATATGACACTAAACCACATATGCAGAAACTCAGAGAACCACAGGCAGGAAAAATGTAAAATTAGACATAGGCATATTAAATCAAATTAAACTAAATCAAATTAAAGAGGAAAGTAATAAAAGAAGTTTTTCCTCTAAAATCTTATAGGTATGGGTACAAAAGTAAGAATTGCATACAACTTCTCAGAAACCACACACATGTAAGACAACGATGGATTGAAATATATAAAGTGTAGGAAGAAAATAATATATACCAACCTAGTATTTTGTTACCATGGAATTGTCTTTCAAAAGTGAGAAAAAAAATTAAAGCTTCATCGAGAAACAAAAATTATTAGAATTTTCCATCGCCATTTAAATTAACAAGCCCCGAATGTACACATATGTGTATGTCCATATCTGTATGAGCAGGAATACAAAGCTCTGTTGAAGGACAACAAAGAAAAGCTAAATAAATAGGAGGAAGTTCCATATTCATGGATAATAAAAGTTGATATTATCAAAAGATAACATTTTAACTTAATTTCAGTTCCAACCTAACAAGTTATCTTATCAATATTGTGAAGGGGCAAATGATCCAAACAGCACACTTGATACTAAGAGGGGAAAAAAAATAAGAATACTAGCAATGCTGCAGCTCAAGACACACTCTAAAGTTTGTAATCAAGGCAGCATGTTGTACATTAACTAATAAATAAATATATAGTAGAATAGAGACTCAGAAATAGACTCACATAAATATAATCAGTTGCCCTTTGACATAGGAACAAAATTGCTACAATGGATCACTCTTTTTAAACAAAGGTTTCTGGAATATCTGGACATCTTTATTCAAAGAAAAAACTAGTTGGTCTAGACACAGACCTTACAATCTTTACAAATTAAATAAAAATTGAGCACAGGGACTGGCGAGATGGTTCAATGGTTAAAGATGTTTGCTTGCAAAGCCTGTTGGACAAGGTTCAATTCCCAGCACTCATGTGAAAGCCAGACACAAAGTAGTGTATACATGGTTCATACACACAGACAAATACATAGATTAAAAAATATAAAAATTTAACCCAAACATAAGGGTAAAAAGTGTAAGAGAATAAAACTAGGAAAACAAAACATAAAATCCAGGTGATCAGGGTATTCATCACTGCAGATATTGATAAGCTGTATCACAGTACAACCAAACATAAAACATTAAATATTTGCTATGTTAAATATGGTGTGAGAAGAATAAATGAACCAGCCACAGACAAGGAAAAAAAATCTACTAGGAAAAAACACATTCAATAAAAGACTCTTATCAAAAAGATATAAGAGTCAGGCGTGGTGGTGCACACCTTTAATCCCAGCACTTGGGAGGCAGAAGTAGGAGGATTGCCATGAGTTCGAGGCCACCCTGAGATGACATAGTGGATTCCAGGTCAGCCTGGGCTAGAGTGAGACCCTACCTTGAAAAACCAATATATATACATACATGAAAAAATCTTAAAAGGAAACAATAAAGGCATAAACAATATGCTTAAAACTTAGATCAAATAAGATCTATAGATGGCAAATAAGCACAACTAAAGATTATACTAATTGCAAGACACCTGGGTAGCTCAAAGTAAAACAGTAAGATGCATAGTTATGAGAGTGGTCATGATGTAGAACATTACTACACAGAACACTGGCAGAACAAAGCATACTCTCATTAGTTTCTTATGGGAATGGAAAATAAACACAATAGACATTATTCATGGCAGTTCTGGCAGCTTCATAGCACTAAACATACTCATTGTTCAATCCAGCAATTGAAGTCTAAGGGGTCCACTCAAAAGATTTGAAAAATTATCCATGTACATTATATATATAGAAGCTTTATCCATAATGCTAAAAGTTGGCAGCAGTCAAGTTGTTCTTTAATCATTGATGCGTAAACTGATCGGTTCTGGAAAAAGTAGGGTGACTGTCACCCCACAGTGAAGAAAAGAATGAATGAATACAATACATAAATGTCATAAGCAAGCTTTTATGGAACTAAGTGAGCTATCAAGCCATAAATTAGGTATGGTCCATTACTATATAATTCCTAACATATGCAAAACTAAACCATATGATAATATAAACATTCATATACCAAAAAAGCCAAGACATCCATCAGGTGTAGGAGGAGCTTGCGGGAGGGGTTGCAAGGCCCTGAGGTTACAGCACATGCGTGACTGCTACTTCCCCTGCGAGCCTACCTAAACCCTGCCTAAATACCCTCACACTGCTGATGCAGAAAACGAGCCAATGAAAAAGGGACACCACAATGCCAAGCAACGAGAGGACCAATGAGAAGCAAGGAAGGGATATGTATAGATACATCTGTTTTCCTCAATAAAGGAGTCTGCTTTCAGCTTCTCACCTGACTCCTGAAGTCTGCATCCTTGACTCCGCGCCTTTTTAACCCATTCCCCAAGGCTTGTTCAGGAGGATCCAGCAACAATCAAAGAAAGACACTCTTGTTCAGGGTGGGCCTGGGGTTGTGACAGGGAACATGTTAGAATGTATTTGTGATCATTTCATTTTCTACTTTTGAACTATGTTTCACAATTAAGAAATTGTTAAAACAAAAAGGGAAAGAATAGAATTATTACCACAGCCAACAGAACCCCTTTTGCATATCTTTTCTGGAAAGCAAGATAAATAGCTTAAATTTCATAGATCTTATTTATTTATTTATTTTATTATTTTTTTTTTCAAAATAGAGTCACAGGCTAACCTGATATTTACAATATATTCTCAGGATGGCCTCTAACTTAAGTGCTGATATTAAAGTCATGTGCCACCATTCCCAGCTTACATAGATCTTGAGGAAAAATGCTTAATTTAAATTCTGGTTTTCTTTTGCTGTTATTTATTTATTTATCTTTTTTAAATTTTTCATCATTTTACTCCATAACCTTGGACAAGTTGCTAAATTCTTTCCTCTGGGTGAAAAAAAAAAAAAAAAAAAAACTAGCTCCATCTTACTAAGACATATGTACAGCATGTGCTTGGAACTGCACTTCCAGTGCTCAATGCCATTTAACATGAAACAACAGTACATTTCCACAAAGCTGCTCTAACAGTTGAAAAGACATCATAAAACAAAATGTCCAGCAGTGGGACTCATATAGGTTACATAAGAGCTCGAAATATAAATATAAATATAAATAGACTACTCAGATGCATCTTCACCATATATGTTCATAAGAGTGTGTACCACAAATGTAATCCTACCATGCTGCCAGGAAATCTTATCTGATTCCATATGATGTGTTCTATGGGAATCAAACTGTATGTGTGGAAACAAATTGGAGAGAACAGATGTAGTAGTGTTGTAGGGAAGGTCCTTCAACTCTAGGGATGTCTGGCCTAACTTGAATTTCTTGGCTGCAAACTCTTATCACTCCTTTACTGAGTCTGAAGAAGGGCATAGAAAGCTGAATTTCATCAATGGGGCAAACCTCACATGTCTAATATAAAGGGAAAGAAATGACTATAAAAAATAATGGAAAATACCAAACCTTTACTAGACATCACAGTGTTTTGACAGGGCTTCCCCATAGCCTGGCTCAAAAAAAAAATGTGACCCTGTATTGGAAATTTAATAGCAAGTGATGCTGGTGTTTGCTTTGAGGAAGTTGGAGGCACCATCATGGATTTACGTATTAAGAGAGCAAATTCAGATATGTAACAAACAATTTTTAAAAAGCAATGATTATTCCATTTATTTGCTAACTTTACTCTCTGTTGGAGAATTTGCTTCTCTTTTTCAGATGGATGCAGATCCTAAGGAGACAGCCAACATATCATACCTCAAAAGGACCCCAGCTGAAACTAAGAGTAATTGGGGAAATGAGCAACAGTGCTCTTGATGAACCTGGTACCAACCAGCACAAGGGTGAAGGAGGTAGACACAGAGACACAGGGAATGCTCAACTCCTACCAAACCAGATATCCAGCAACACAGAGGCTTGCAAGACCTCATTACTGAAGCAGACCTAAAATGAATGCAACATGGCTCAGAGAAATATGCCAAAGAGGGGACAGAAAGAATGTTTGGGTCATAATGCACAGAGACATTGTCTCTTAGCCATAACTGATGGATAACTCCACAATTCAGGACCCATATTCCCCAATGAGGAGGGTCCTTAAGAACAGGGGAGAACAGGGAGGAGGCTAATGATGGTACCAACATGACTATACACTGTATACTAATTAATAAAAAGAACTGTCTAATTTGGTTTAAAAATATTTATTGAATGACTCAACCTTACAGAACTTCTCACTATGTTAAATATCTCTGGAATTCTCCCATGGGAAAACATTTAATTTGTTTTACAGACTTATGTTGATACTCAAATCTTTCTCTATACTTTGGTTCACAAATTCCCCTGGAAACCAGACTGACCATGACACCCAAGCTCCTATACTGACAGATCCTTGGTTATGCCTGTGCACCCAAAATATAAAATGAAGGGTAATATCTCCCTGTAAAGTCTGTAGAACAGAAATTTATCATACCAACTAGTGTAGCAACCCTCCTAACCCATAGAGGATGAATTTTAAGATATTCTGAAAATTCCTAAAGCCATGGGTAAGACCAACCCTTTATATACCCTTCTTCCTTGAATACAAATGTATATTAAAAAGTCAATTTAGCACTCAGGAGGCAGAGGTAAGAGGATCACTGTAAGTTCGAGGCCACCCTGAGACTCCATAGTGAATTCCAGGTCAGCCTGGGCTGGAGTGAGAACCTACCTAGAAAAACAAAATAAAATAAAATAAAAAGTCAATTTATAGGGGTTGGAGAGATGGCTTAGCAGTAAAGTTCTGGCCTATGAAGCCTAAGGACCCTGGTTTGAGGTTTGATTCCCCAAGACCCATGTTAGCCAGATGCACAAGGGAGTGCATGCATCTGGAGTTCGTTTGCAGTAGCTGGAGGCCCTGGCACATCCATCTCTCTCTCTCTCCTTCTTTCTGTCTCTGTCACTCTCATATAAGTAAATAAAAATAATCAAAAAATATTTTTAACTCAATTTATAAATGAAGCACATTAAGTGACTAATACCCTTAAGTGCTTTTGTTCGGTAATTAAATACACAATTATAATAATAAGCTCTGATAAGAGTTATTAAAACTTATGCATTGTTTATTTCTGGAATTTTCCATTTAGTATTTCAAGCATCTACTGAATCTAATAGCTCAAACCACAGAAAGTAAAGCCACCAATGAAAGGTCCTTACTTCACGCTCCCTTTTGAGCAAACCCCACTTTGTGCTTCATGAAAAGGCCAGGTGGAAATTGGGCCTTTCGGCAAACACCACTAGATTTACTGCTTTCAATGTCTTTTTGTTCCTTAGAGAAATTCAGAGCCTTACCTCAGATGACATCCAAAGAACAACCAAATCAGCTTTACACTCATGAATAAAAAATGTCTCAGTGGCCTGGGTAGTGAAACATTCTCAAATCTGAATGGCCAGCCAAATTGCCCAGGCACCTTTTAAACACTTAGACTCTTTAATGCAGTTTCCCTACCCAAACCCACCCCCACACACAGCAGTTGCAATTCAACCAGATTATTTTATATTGTTTTGTTTTTGTGTGCCATTGGTCTACACCACAGTCTCATTGTTTCACAGGCAACAAAGACAGAAAATTGAATGTTTTCAAGTGTTGCCTTGATGTTGTAGATTTAACATGTAATTTTTTCAATGAAGCTAGAAATACACTGAAGCATAAGAATAGAGAATGTCTTGAATTCTTAATTCCTAATCCTTAAGGACAGTTCATCCTAAGAACTAAATGTACTTCAACTCATTAAATCTCATATGATGGAAGGAATTTCCAGACTTGGGCATCCCTAATAAGTGCCCATCTCAGGAGCCCCATTGCTAGGTCACTTCCTATTTTCTAGTAACATCCCTCTGACCAAGTTTCCTAGACAAAGTTACATGTAAATTTCTTTTCCCTTAGGTGTATATGGAAAGCCACGTTACCTATAAATGATTCAGAGAGAAGGGAGATAAAGGCAGCCCCCATGGGCTCTCTTCCTCCTGCCCTATTCATTTTTCTAGTTCTTGGAAAGGTGGTGAAAAGCTTTCTTGCCCTCACTTCACTCTGGTTCCACCTTGGTATGTGGTAAAATTTAAGGATGAACCCAACAACTTTCCCCTCTTTTTCTGTGCATTTTCATAATCTGTAAATTCTTTTTTTTCATAGGATGTAGCTTTTAAAATAATCACTGGCTTAATAAAGTTTTTTATTTTTTGGTTTTTGGTGTTTGGTTTTTGATTTTTCAAGGTAGGGTTTCACTCTAGTCCAGGCTGACCTGAAAGTTACTATGTAGTTTCAGGGTGTCCTCAAACTCAAGGTGATCCTCTTACCTCTGTCCCTCAGGTGCTGGGATTGAAGGCATGCACCACCAGGCCCTAATAAAGTTTTTAAAGTGAGCTTTGAACTTTTTAAGAAGCAGCAATGCTATTCTCGAGGCTGAGGCCACATTCATGAGCTTTGAGACTCACCTTGGCAGTAGTGTTAGTAACGAAACATGATGTGAGGTAGAAAATTCGAAATCAGACTTCATTCACAAAAATAGTAAAAACATTAAAATTTTAAAGCCTGGCTTTATTGAAATGATAAGCTTGGTATCTTCCCCTGGGATCACTTTCATCCCTGGCAGCACACCTTCTTCTTTTATATATATTTAGGCAGCAGCAGTGGCAGCAGATAGGGCTCTGTTGGGAACTTTGATTGAAGGGGACTGATTTTCTCAGCAGGGTTGTGGTGCTGGCCTCACACTGAGATTCAGATCATATGCATGGGACTAGTCAAAGCAGCAAGGGAGGCCTGCAGCGCCCATAACAAGCGCTGCACAGGAAAGAAAGGATCATCAGGTTTCTGGGGTCAGAAGTAGAGTTCCAAATCACATCAGGTCCCAACCTCTTGATAAAGCCTCAGGTGAGAGGCCCTGGATAATGATGCTCAAATGGGATGGAAGAAGCATGTTGCATATGTGTGTGTGTGTTTACATGTGTGTGTATGTACATATATATGTGTGTATGTGTATGTATATACATATATTTGTGTGTGTGTATGTATATGTGTCTGTGTGTGTGTGTGTGTGACCATTATTAAGAAGCATGTTTAGGGCTGGAGAGATGGCTTAGCAGTTAAGCGCTTGCCTGTGAAGCCTAAGGACCCCGGTTCGAGGCTCGGTTCCCCAGGTCCCACGTTAGCCAGATGTACAAGGGGGTGCACGCGTCTGGAGTTCCTTTGCAGAGGCTGGAAGCCTTGGCATGCTCATTCTCTCTCTCTCCCTCTATCTGTCTTTCTCTCTGTGTCTGTCACTCTCAAATAAATAAATAATTTTTTTTTAAAAAAAGAGGCATGTTTAGAATATATCTGGATACTTAGAAAATCATAACATTACTATATTTTATCCATAGAACACACATCATAGGTCTGTCAAAATTTCATCCTTTTGTCAGTGATATCCAAAGAATTTATCTGATTTCACCAGGACTGCACTGCTACAGAAGAACTGGACATAAGTTATAACCCAAACCTTTGAAATTTTCACTAGTAAGTTCAGAGGAGGCAGGTACAATTTTTTAACATTACCTCAAGTAAGACAGAATTCTCTATCTGTGTGTGCACACACACACACACACACACACACACACACACACACAGAGAGAGAGAGAGAGAGAGAGAGAGAGAGAGAGAGAGAGAGAAACTCTAAATGTGTTTGATTATCTGTTTCCATAAAAGTTTTCCTTACTTATTGCCCACAACTTCATTAGATCAGATAGCTCAAAGTTGACTATGAGTCAGCATTGTTTAAAGCTCTCAATCTCTCCTTTCAAGAAGCAATGCATATTATGAAATGAGCCCATACATATGTGAAAAATGTCATGCTTTATATCATGTGATGCCTCTGGGTATTTTTTCAAATTATTTCCTTTCTTCTACATTGGGTCCTAATGATCACAGACTCTCACTATGCAAGGGAGGAAAGACACACATTGCCTCTCTCCCCTTGAAATATTCATTATCGCTGATAGAAAGGGACTTGAGATAGGATGCTCTGCTCAGAGTGATTGCCCACATCCTTTTTGTATTTGCAACTCTGGTGTGTCTCAACCCCATCTCCATAAGTGCCCTGATAATCTACAGCCTGTCTTTTTTTCCTTTGAATAAGTTTTGTTTTTCATAGCCAGGCTGCCAACTTTACCCTTTTATTTTGTATTCTCAGTTATTCTTTGCTATCTGAGCATTTGCATCCATGATTGGAAGCAACTAGCAGTAAATAGAACACATTCATCCAGCACTTTCCTCCATGGAGACCATAGCAGGACTCTTCTATACCTCCTACAAGATTTTCACTTAAAAATTCCTTTGTTGTCGGGCATAGTGGCGCATGCCTTTAATCCCAGCACTTAGGAGGCAGAGGTAGGTGTATCACCATGAGTTCAAGGTCACCCTGTGATTACATAGTGAATTCCAGTTCAGCCTGGGCTTGAGTGAGACCCTACCATGAAAAACAAAACAACAACAACAAAATCCTTTACTGGATCTCCAAGGCAATATGGCATTTCAGTACCAATCTGGCCACAAGAGTAACAGGCTTCTTTTAATTTTAGTATTTTCTTACTCTGTTGACACATTCTGCAGATCTTTGAGTAGTGAAAAATCTCATTTCAAGCCCTTCTCTGGATGTGCAAGGTCTCGTGAGGAGTAGAGGGTCATGCAGACTTGGTTTGCAAATCTTCATTACCCAATCATAAGCTCTTACCTACTATTAATTACCAAAACGGGGTCTGAGGTTGGCCCTAAGAAGAAAGCTTTCAGTTTAAAGCATTGGCTAGCCCTTGCTTTCTTTAGGATTGAGCTTCCATAAAACAGTTCCCTTTATGAAAAAGCTTCCAATTTTCTTATAAGAAAGAGAGCATCAAAATCAGATGAAATAGTTGAGAAATAGGGCAAACAAAAATCACTTATGTCCAAAGCCACAGAATGTAAACTATTAGGAAAATAAAATATATTTTTGTGTTTAAAATATTGGAGAATATTTTGCTATTAATAAAAAAATTACAAGATAACAGAAAGGAAGAAGAAAGGTTGCTAACTTAAAGCTGTACCATTGAGGTGCTTGATGGCATTTTCTCTGAATTGAGCACTGCTCTGGAGCAAAAGATAACTCCCAGAGGACTTAACTCAGGGGTCTTTGAAGATCTTCCAGTTGATAAGGGGTTAATGCAAAAAAGTTCTTCCACATGCTAATGGAAGCTGGAGTTTTACTCAGAATTTTGTTTTATAATTCAAAGAAACTATGATGGAATGCAAATAATCCCAAAAAGTAGGATCATGGGCTGAAGAGATGGCTTAGCAGTTAAGCGCTTGCCTGTGAAGCCTAAGGACCCCAGTTCGAGGCTCGGTTCCCCAGGTCCCACGTTAGCCAGATGCACAAGGGGGCGTACGTGTCTGGAGTTCGTTTGCAGAGGCTGGAAGCCCTGGTGCACCCATTCTCTCTCTCTCCCTCTATCTGTCTTTCTCTCTGTGTCTGTCGCTCTCAAATAAATAAATAAATAATTTTAAAAAAAAAAAGTAGGATCATGAGCTACCATCATCAGGCTGGAGGGCTAATCAAAACCTACCTTTCCACAGGGTGGGAAGATGTTAAGGAGAGAGCCTTTACACCATGCAGTCTAAGAAAGTAGGGAAAGGTGCTAAGACATAGGGACACAAAATGAAGAATGGGAAGATAAAAGCTTTTGCTTTCCTTTGGAGTCAGCTCCCCCACTGTCCTCTGTTTAGAGTTGAAGAATTACAAGTGGAAATGTCTTAGGATGTGCTGAAGAAGCACTTGGCTGGCAAGTGACATAGACAAGATTCAAATGTCATATGCGTACATATGGACTCCACCCATGTCTTTAAATCAGCAAACTTTTACAGTGTACCTTCCACCAAGTGAGATGATAGAAAGGTACCCTGCACTGTGTCTTTAGGTAGTTCATTGTCATTGTCAAGAGAAAAACCACACCAGGGGATCTATGAACTCAGCCAAGTGTCAAAATTTTCCCTTTAACCATAATATTAACTAAAGATTTTGCCCAACATGTTCAAAAGCCAGGCAACTAGAACACTGTGTTTTTAGCCCTCCACAGCTGCCAAGAGAACAGTTCATGATTTCTCAGGATAATCGCCTGAGCAGACAGCCTCCAGGACTCTGCGCACAGGGATCTGATTAGGGGAGTGCAGCCTCTGACTAATAAAGGAATTTGCTACCTTAGATGTTCAAAGCCTCCTCCTCAACAGAATTCTGAAGAGCTGTTTCTTAAGAACTATTTAAATAAATAATTTGCTGAAGAGAAAAGACAAATATTCACTGGAAGTAATTGGCTTTTAAAAAGTAACTGATTCAAGGGGAAAAATCAAAGTCAAATCAAGGCACTTTCATTTTTGTTTACATCACCGTGGAGGGGTTCCCGAATCACCAGCATCCTGTTCTCTGCCTCACAGACCCCACTCATGGGAAAACAGGGATGTCAGCTCAACTCAAGCAATGAAGAAATTGACAGCTTGGGCTGAGAATAGCCAATGATTTGCACTTAATTATCTTTTTAGAAAAAATTTCTTTTTCCCATACCAGTATTTTAAGTCAGGAACATGTACAAATAATTTTCTGTTCTTCTGGTGTGTAATATAAATATATCCATGTGAATAAGGCCACAATGGTTGCCTTCACAATGGAAAGGTCTTTGAAAGCTTTGAATCAGTAATACATAAATAAGTAAAAACCCAGAAAATACATGGATGAGCCAGGCATGGTGGCACACACCTTTAGCCTCTGCACTCAGGAGGCAGAGGTAGGAGGATTACTGTGAATTTGAGGCCACCCTGACACTACATAGTCAATTCCAGGTCAGCATGAGCTAGAGAGAGACATTACCTCAAACGACAACAGCAAACAATATGTGGCTGTTAGAAGTATATTCATTTGCTTGAAGCCAAACAATACTTGATTATGATATTAACATGTGGATAACAGAGTCAAACAGAGACAAACCAGAGACTCATCTTTAATACTAATTCTAATAATTATAAGATTAAAAAGCACCTGCACATAATTATTTTTTCTTTTTTAAAATATTTTTTATTGACAACTTCCATACTTTTAAACAATATCCCATGATAATTCCCTCCCTCCCCCACTTTCCCCTTTGAAACTCGACTCTCCATCATATCCCCTTAGCCATAGCAATAAGGCAAGAGACACACATAAAAGGGATACAAATTGGAAAGGAAGAGATCAAGTTATCATTATTTGCAGATGACATAATTCTATACATAAAGGACCCTGAAGACTCTACTAGCAAACTATTAGAGCTGATCAAAACCTACAGCCATGTAGCAGGATACAAAGTAAATACACAGAAATTAGTAGCCTTCATATATGCTAACAACAAACACAAGAGGATGAAATCAGACAATCACTCCCATTCACAATTGCATCAAAAAATAAATAAATAAATAAAGTACCTTGGAATAAACCTACCCAAGGAAGTAAAGAATCTCTACAATGAGAACTTTAAAACACTCAAGCGAGAAATTGCAGAAGACACTAGAAAGTAGAGAAACATCCCTTGTTCCTGGATGGGAAGAATCAATATTGTGAAAATGGCAATCTTACCAAAAGCAATCTACACATTTAACGCAATCCCTATCAAATTTCCAAAGGCATTCTTCATGGAAATAGAAAAAAAAAATACAAAAATTCATTTGGAATCACAAATAACCTCAAATATCTAAAATAATACTGAGCAACAAAAATAAGGCTGGTGGTATCACAATACCTGATTTTAACCACCATAGCAACAAAAACAGCTTGGTACTGGCACAAAAACAGACATGTAGATCAATGGAACAGAATAGAGGACCCAGATGTAAGTCCAGGTAGCTATAGCCACGTGATATTCGATAAAAATGCCAAAAATACTCACTGGAGAAAAGACAGCCTCTTCAGCAAATGGTGTTGGGAAAACTGGATATATATCTGTAGAAGGATGAAAATAGATTCTTCTCTCTCTTCATGCACAAGAATTAAGTCCAATGGATGAAAAACCTTAACATCAGATCTGAAACTCTGAAACTGCTAGAGCAAGAAGTAGGGGAAACCCTTCAACATATTGGTCTTGGCAAAGACTTTCTGAATACAACCCCAATTGCTCAGGCAATAAAACCACAGATTAATCACTGGGACCTCATGAAATTACAAAGATTTTGCACTGCAAAGGACACAGTGAAAAAAGCAAAGAAGCAACCTACAGAATGGGAAAAAATCTTCACCAGCTATATATCTGGTAGAGGATTAATTTCTAGGATATACAAAGAAGTCAGAAAGTTAAATAATAAGGAATCAAATAAGCCAATCAAAAAATGGGCTATGGAGCTAAATACAGAGTTCTCAAAGGAAGAAATATGAATGGCATATAAGCATCTAAAAAAGTGATCTACGTCACTAGCCATCAGGGAAATGCAGAGTAAAACTACATTGAGATTCCATCTCACTCCTGTCAGATTGGCTACCATCATGAAAACAAATGATCATAAATGTTGGCTGGGATGTGGAAAAAGAGGAACGCTTCTACAGTGCTTGTGGGAATGCAATCTGGTCCAGCCATTGTGGAAATCTGTGTGGAGGTTCCTAAAACAGCTAAAGATTGATCTACCATATGACCCAGCTATAGCACTCTTAGGTATGTATCATAAGGACTCATCTCATTTCCTTAGAAGTAAGTGCTCAACCATGTTTATTGCTGCTCAATTTATAATAGCCAGGAAATGGAACCAGCCTAGATGTCCCTCAACTGATGAGTGGATATTGAAGATGTGGCACATTTATACAATGGAGTTCTATTCAGTGGTAAAGAAAAATGAAGTTATGAAATTTGCAGAAAAATGGATGGATCTGGAAAGGATTATACTAAGTGAGGTAACCCAGGCCCAGAAATCCAAGTGCCACATGTTCTCCCTCATATGTGGATCTTAGTTACAGATGACTGGGCTGCTGCGTGAGAAGGAAAATACTTAGTAGCAGAGGCCAGTAAGTTAAAAAGGAGACATAAAGGGAAGAGAAAGGAAGGGAGGAGGGTACTTAATAGGTTGGTATTGTATATATGTAAGTACAATGATTGAGGTGGGGAGGTAATATAATGGAGAATACAATTTCAAAAGGGAAAGTGCGGGGGGAGGGAGGGATGGTATTACCATGGTATATTTTTAAAAACTATGGAAAATGTTAATAAAAATTGTGAAAAGGGGCTGGAGAGATGGCTTAGCGGTTAAGCGCTTGCCTGAGAAGCCTAAGGACCCTGGTTGGAGGCTCGGTTCCCCAGGTCCCACGTTAGCCAGATGTACAAGGGGCGCACGCATCTGGAGTTTGTTTGCAGTGGCTGGAAGCCCTGGCATGCCCATTCTCTCTCTCTCCCTCTATCTGTCTCTCTCTCTATGTCTGTCACTCTCAAATAAATAAATAAAAAATGAACAAAAAAAAATTTTAAAAAAATTGTGAAAAGAAAAAAATTTTAAAAATCTAAAAAAATTTTTTTTACTGACAACTTCTATACTTCTAAACAATATCCCATGGTAATCCCCTCCCTCCCCCACTTTCCCCTTTGAAACTCGACTCACCATCATATCCCCTCCCCCTCTCAATCAGTCTCTCTTTTATTTTGATGTCATCATCTTTTCCTCCTCTTATGATGGTATTGTGTAGATAGTGTCAGGCAGTGTGAGGTCATACATATCCAGGCCACTTTGTGTCTGGAGGAGCACCTTGGAAGGAGTCCTGCCCTTCCTTTTGCTCTTACATTCTTTCTGCCACCTCTTACACAATGGACCCTGAGCCATTGAAGGTGTGATTGAGATATTCAGTGCTGAGCACTCATCTGTCATTTCTTCACAGCACCATGGTGCCTTCTGAGTCATCCCAAGGTAACTGCCATCTAAAAAAAGAAGTTTCTCTAGCCAAAAGAGAGAGTAGTATTAATATGTGGGTATAAACATTAAGAGAAATGCTTACTGGGCAGTTTGGTGAGCATAGTATACACATTTATCCAAACACCAGAAGAAATTAGACCCCCTAAGGCTCATGACTACTCCTGTTGTAGGTTTTCAGTATCAGGGATGTATTCCCACCCATCAATTAGAGGGCTGTTGGTTTCCTCTTTAACAGATGTGCCTTGATTGCACCTATTGACTCATTTGGCCTGGTTGGTCAAATATAAGGCTTGTAGTGTCCACTGTTGGGTATCTTCACTGGTGATTTCTCTCTGTCCCATTGAATGGCATGCAGTGTGGCTTTTTTCCAGCTTTCCGTCAGGTGGTCTACATGGATGAAGTTATCAGCTCAGTTCCAGCAGGATTTCTCAGTGGCCTTGCAGCTCAAGTATTTGGAGTCTTCAGCAATAGGGTCTTACCATCTATTCCTGGTGGGAAACCAAGGGTCTTGTTAATGGCCTGTAATGTTTTGGGGTCATCAGTGACCTCCCTGGCAACAACTCACTCGAAGGTATCCCATTCCTGGCACAGAAAATTTTCCAGTAACAATCTATGGTTCCTGTTGTCCATTGTCCAAAAACATAGGTTTCCACATGACTTATTTATATCCTCTTAGATTTTAATTAGTCCTCCCCCCAACTTTCCTTTCTCAATCTCTTTCTCCGACCTCACTTAGACCTTTTCACACCCATTAATCTGTTCTCTTACTTACATATATACAAAAACAAAACAGCAGAAATGTTTTCTCTATTTTAAACCTGAGCAAACAGAATCAGAAAGTTTCCATTTCTAGTCCAAAAATTAGTACCTAGTGGATCTAAGATTTGACATAAGTCCTTATAATTATGAGGTTAGAATTCCTTTAATTAAAACACATATGGTATCTTTATGAAAATGTTGAGACTTTTGGTTCAGGAAGTATAATAAGCGCTTCTTTTATTCTGTAATTTCAGCACTTCGTTCATTAATCTATTAATAAACATAGTGTATCAAGGTAACAAGTTGAAGTTACAAGAGAAGTTCAGGGTTAGTCTCTATGTTAAAAGGAGACAAATCCTGAGACTACAGAATGATATCCAAGTCAGCCTGAGCTAGACTGAGACCTTACCTCAAAGAAACAAAACAAAAAAAAAAAACAAAAAACAAAAAAGGAGACAAATCCATACACATAAGAAAACAATAGAGTTATGGGAAACAATAAATATTAAAAGATCAATACTTATAATAATAGTTAAGGAATACTAAAAGAGTAGGTTGGAACTGATAAGAATTCCTTTAAATACCCTTAATGGAAATGTGGTAGATTTTTACACAGAGAAGGTAGTACATTATATTTGAAGCTAAGTGTGCATAAAAACTTTAGGATTTTGTCTTGAAGGTAAAACTAAAATAAGCTCAGAGACACAGGAATTACAGTATGAGACAAGGTTATAGCAGCAGCAAGGATCTCAAGGTCATAAACAAACCTACTAGGGTCAAGGAAAGAGTAACCCAATGGCCTTGTGGATGTTTAGAATAATGTAAGTACAAACACTTGGGCCATATACTCCCAGTAGCTCCTGCTCTGAACCTATTGAAGTGGTGTGCTTGCTGTAGCTGGTCTGAAATAACAGGTTGGAAAGCATGTCAATCAGTGTCAGTAGATCCAGTTGATGACTGATAGATCACTGAAGGAAGTAGACCAAACAACTGAAGTCTGATTGTGGAAATATAGCAGTTATTCTAGGAAACTAAAACATAGTACCACTGATTCAGAAGGAAGCATGCCATCAGAAGGTCTCTGTCTTATTACATAGCTACAAGCAATTAAGGAGGGCTGAAGGAGTAGATTGGAGGTGATAAAAGTTTCACAAAATAACTTGAAGGAAACATGGTAGTTGTTTATTTAGAGGTGCCACAATTAACAGTGTTTACTGTATGGTCTTAAGCCATGTGATGCTTCAGCCAACAGCAACCATCACATAAGACAGTGGTCTCATGATATTATAATGAAAAATTCCTGTCACCTAACCATTATAGTACAACATCATATCTGTATATTGGTGAGGATGTCACTGTCAACACATTGTGCTTCCAGATGTACAAAGGTATATCACATACAGCTCATGATTTGATAATGGCGATGAAGGACTATGTTAGCCAAGCATGGTGGCACAGTTCTGTAATTGCACAGAAGGATCAATTAAGAGTTCAAGGTCAGAATAAACTACCTAAGATCCTATATAAAACCACCAAAAGAGTATTCAATAAACAAATGACTGTGTTACTGATTTATGTATTCACTTGTACTGTGTTTTTTATTACTATTTTATTGAACTCTGTTGATTCTTATAAGAAAATTTATTACAAAAGTAGGATTCAGCATTGCACTGATAGAAGGCTCATATATCTCATGTTTACCAAGTCTCTCTATGGCATTATCTTCCCTTGTACAACATTTAATCCACTGTTGTTTGCTTCATCATGATTTTAGGAGTGACAGACTTTGCTATATATAAACACATACACTTATGTATGTTTATATGCAAATATATTAGATAACCAAATAACAAAACAATTAGATAAATACAAAGCCTAGCTCTATAGTAGGATAACTCCATTGTGGTTTGTGTATGTAAACTTTATGCTATTTGCATAGCCACAAAATCGCACAATAGTGCAATTCTTTATTTGTTTTTACATTTATACTTATTTATTTCAGAAAGAGAAAGACAGACAGACAGACAGACACACAAACGCACACACACACACACACACAGAGAGAGAGAGAGAGAGAGAGAGAGAGAGAGAGAGAGAGGAAGAGAGAGAGAGAGAGGCATTCCAGGGCCTCCTATCACTGCAAAGGAACTCCAGACATGTACACCATATTTTTGCATCTGACATTCACATTGATACTGAGAAAATGAACCTGGGCCATAAGGTTTTGCAAGCAAGTACCTTTAACCATTCAACTCTCTCTCCTGCCCTAATGGTGCATTTCTGAACACATATCCCTATCATTAAGTGACACATGATTATAATTGTATAATAGTATTCTTCAAGGAGTGTTGCCTCTGTGAAGGATGGGGCAGGCCTGAGATAACCACAGCACATAGTATCCTCACAGTGTAACTCACAGGTTGATTCAGGTGTCCCACATAAACTTAAATGTTCTAACTTTTAGGTTCCCAGCTGTTGGAGATTTGGGAATTAATGCCTCCTGGAGGCAGTGTATTGTTGGAGGTGGGCTTATGGGTGTTATAGCCACCTCCCCTTTGCTAGTGTTTGGCTAGTGTTCTCACAGTATAACTTCATGATATGTGCAGTGTCCAGCCCCACCTTATACACATAAAAACTGAAAATTGTCCTAAAATTATTCTCTAAGACATCTAAGTTATTACCTATTTCATTTATTGAAGAAACTAACTTCTTACTAGTGATGGAAATGAAGAATGCCTATTACAGTCAGGTTCTCATTGCTGGCAGAAACCACCCAACCAAGAGCAGCAATTGGGGAAAAGGGGGTTTATTTTGGTTTACAGACTAGAAGGGAAGCTCCATGATGGCAGGGGAAAACAATGACATGAGCACAGGGTGAACATGACCACCTAGCAAACACAAGGTGGATGACAACAACAGGGGAGTGGGCAAAACACTGGCAAAGGGAAGCTGGCTATAACAGTCAGAAGCCCACCCCAATAATGCACTGCCTCCAGGAGGCCTTAATTCCCAAATCTCCAATAGCTGGGAACCTAGTATTCAGAACACCTAAATTTATGTGGGACATCTGAATCAAACCTCCATATTCCACCCCTGGCTCCCATAAATTGATAACCATAGATGATGTAAAATACAATGCATTCATCCAACTTTAAAAGTCCCCACAGGTTTTATCAATTCCACTGATGTTCATACATCCACATAGTCCAACATCTTTTAACTGAGCTATAATACCAAAAAGTCCTCCGAAACCCATAATGACACAGAACAAACATTCACACTGCAAAAGATGGCATTGGGCATATCAAAGAATTAGTCAACTAATACAAGATTTAAAACAATCAGGGCAAACATCAAACTCAAGTCTAACAACTTCAGCCAATGACAAGTCTCCAAGTCCGATAATTCTAACCAGCAATGATTCTCTGGAGTTCCAATTCTGCCCCTCCAGCTAGGCTCCTCACAGTCCTGGAAAACTTCATCTGGGGCCAGCAGCTTTCCTTAGCAGCTATCTCATGGTCTGGGTCTCCCCTGAAATTCATGGTTCAGCCTCATAGCTCCATCAGGTCACCATGCAGGCAATCCTCCTTCACAGTGCCCGTGGTCATTTCCAGAACACAAGACCACATTGCAAACTCAGTGACCCTCTCTTTCTTGCATTACTTATACTCCACAATACCAGGTAGGGTGCCAGTTCGTTAATCCAGGTGGGGAATAAAGCAAACTTTGAAGAACAGGATGCTCCTTGAGCATTCCGACCACTTCAAAGGAGTCTACATTCTTCCTGTTGCTCCAATCTCAAAGATTTTAATCCCTCATACAATTGCAGCTGAAAAGGCAGCAATTTCAGCCCAAAGATTTCATTTTTCTGTGCCTTATCCCTCTGCACACACTAGCCCATTTCTATAAACTACAACCAACCCTGCACAAGTTCTCAGGACATGGACATAATACCAAGCCTCTCACACACAAAACTGCTTCTAGCCCAGCCTGAACAAATCTTTTTTTCAGCCTCATAAGCCAAATTTTATAGTCCATAGTTCTTACCACATTCAGGTCTGATTTTGACCAGAATAGTCCATCAAGTTGTACTTAACAGTACTGCAAGGCATATCTTAGGCCAAAGTTTCAGATCCTTCCACATTCTTCTTGAAAATCAGGTCCAAAAGGCCAAAGCCTCACAGTCAGGCGTCTAGCAGCCTCACTCTTGGTACCACTTTACAGTTTCTGTCAGGTTTGCACTGCTGGCAAAAATCGTCTGACAAAAGCAGATTTTGGGAGGAAAAGGGGTTTATTTTGGCATACAGACTCAAAGGGAAGCTCCATGATGGCAGGGGAACATGATGGCATGAGCAGAGGGTGGACATCATCCCCTCGCCAACATAAGGTAGACAATAATAACAGGAGGGTGTGCCAAACACTAGCAAGGGGGAGCTGGCTATAACACCCATAAGCCCACCTCAACAATACACTGCCTCAGGAGGTATTAATTTCCAAATCTCCATCAGCTGGGATCCTAGCACTCAGAACACCTAAGTTTATGGGAGGAACCTGAATCAAAGCACCACAGTGTCCTTTTCATGAAAAATGTTTCATAAGGGCAAAAAGATGCAGGGAGAAAAACCCTACTGTGCAATTATGAAAGAATTGAACAGGCACTTGTGGACAGTGGGGGACACCAGCTTGCTAAACACCAGAGAGTAAATGGATTTTTTTAATGACCTATTCCTGATTCATGGTGTTTGCATCTCTCCAGATACTGAAGGGATAATTCCCCTGTGAGCCTCTGGTTTGTACTCTAATTCCATGAGTCTACCCAGCCACCTCTGAGGAGGTCATTTAGTTCAGGGAGGGTTCTGATCTCATCTCCCAGGTAGTTGAGTAAGTTGAGACAGAGGACATTCACTGTCCTATTTTCCACCTTGGTTAAAAAGTAAGACTCCTGCACTCTCCACCCCCAGCTCAAAGACCTTATTCTAACCCTAAATCCATGGGATTTTAATTAAGAACATGAAAGCCTAAAGTCTTATGCAGAATATTCTTTAAAATATCTTCTCTCAACCTGGCATTTGTGGTATAGAAATGAAACAATTCATTTTGACAAGTTGCACTAAACTGAGGCCTGAACCATACTGTGAGAGCCTCTCTGTGGATCCCATAAAGTACTCAGGAAATATGTGCTTAACATCTGGTTCGCTGGATTCCTGCTGAGAAAGAGAGCCTTTGGTGTGAGACTGTCGATCCAGACTGGCAGATTGGCTGTGCTTATAACTGTGCATGAATCCACACAAAAGGGTCATGTTCAGGCATTAATTGGGCATGTTCCAACAGAACCTCAAGGAGGCTCAGAAGCAGACACTGAACAGTTGGACCCTCATGCAGGAAAGGCTGTGCTAACTTAGTGATATGAATGTTAGGCATGCACCTCTAAGAAATATAGAACAGGAGGAGCATGCCAGAGAATATGAATCAAATGCCACCACACTTGAAAGTAGATACTTTGGGAAAGAACAGGAAACATATGATTAGGCCTTGGTAATTGTTAGCAGGATTGTAAAGATGCCTTTCTTGATGCTTTCTGGAGAAGAATGAAGAGCTAGATGGATTGCAAGGAACCATTTTACAGTCGTGATGTGGATATCAATGCGTCCTCACAAACTACAATAGACAGGATGCATGGTGAAGACTAAGCTTATCATAGTGCAGGTTAAATACACCTTAGGAGAGAGATTTGAGGAGCAAATCTCCTTTCTTTTGATAGCTTCTTCTAGGGAGTTACTAGCATTCTGTTGAGCATGGTATCACAGAGGTAAAGCAGACA
This sequence comes from Jaculus jaculus, assembly GCF_020740685.1. Classification (NCBI taxonomy): domain Eukaryota; kingdom Metazoa; phylum Chordata; class Mammalia; order Rodentia; family Dipodidae; genus Jaculus; species Jaculus jaculus. The sequence continues at coordinate 111,492,695 of NC_059105.1, forward strand.
GGGTTAACGTTAGGCTGCCAGGCTTCATAGAAGGAGTGATCCCTTCTTAATAGCTGCCTTCAGTAGTATGCTTAAGGAATAATACTCATCTTCAAAGGGATGTTACACCTTTTGCAGGAGATAACAAGGGGTCTTGGAACTTCTTCACACACCCCTTTCCATAGACCATAAGCTTTTGAGCCATTCCCTTAAGGCTTTGGACTACAAGCTGGTACAACTTTATTTACCCTTTGCTCAATTTGTCACAGAATCCACTCAGGCTTAGGAGAAAAGGGCATGCACTAATTTCTATTTGGTTAACCAAAGAATTTGTAGCCAGCTTTAACCCATCATATGGGGTACATAGTTCCCAGAACCCACAATTACCCATCGCAGGACTTCTACAAAAGAACTAAGGCTCAGAATAACCTTGATAAGTTCTACATAGCAAATTATGCTGTGTTGTAACACTTTCAGAGCAGAAACTAGAAGCTATCCTTTTAAATCATGTAATCCTGTTTTCAGATCTTAAAAATAAGAGAAACAACAATGAAAAGAGAGCATTACTTGCCAAAGTCACACATCTGATCACTAGGTCAGTTATCAGTTTTTCTACCATGCAATGACTCACTAACTAACCAAGTTTGCATCCTTAGTGGTGAAGCACTGAGAGGATAGGGGTGTTGAGAAAAGAAACCCTTCAATAGTGACAAGGCAAATGAATGTGGTAGATAAGTAAAGAGCTTTGAGAGTGGACTGGAATATGCATCCATCACACTCAGGGTGTGAATAGAGAGGATGATGTCTCCTTCTCTCCTACTAGCCAAAAAACATGAGGTCACCATTTCCTGTCACTAAAGGAGGAGTCCACAGTAGATACAAGGACATGGGTTTTTCCAAGTGATTGTTTTGTGCTCATGCTGAATGATTTAGGAATTAGTCATGCCATTATCACATCTTGCACAGTATCTTTGGGGTATCAACAGACCTTTATGAAAACAAAGTCAAACAAAATGGGAATTTTACCTAACTACAAAATGAATATTTGACAATATTCTAATGCTACTTTCTTCATTGTGTTTATTATCTCACAAAAGGCATAATTTTAAATTTTACTTCCCATAATACAAGCCAGCCTTCAGCTACAAGAAAAGATATACAACACTATATAGTGCCTTGCCATGCTGATGTATGCCCTGAGATCCCATGTTCATAAAAAAGCATTCCCTATATCTGACTGTGGAAAACAATGGACATACTTTAGGGTTTTCAACAATAGATAATTATTCATAAGACTATTATAACAATAAAATTGTGGTTTGTTGATATTTTGAAGTAATTCCCAGGGATTGCACATTCTCTCTTCTTTCCTATGGCCACAGAAAAGAAGGAAGAAGGGTAGAATACCAGTAGTAAATCTCTAAACAAACAAACAAACAAACAAAAAGAATAGAAAAACTGGGCTGGAGAGATGGCTTAGCAGTTAAGCGCTTGCCTGTGAAGCCTAAGGACCCCAGTTCGAGGCTCGGTTCCCCAGGACCCACGTTAGCCAGATGCACAAGGGGGCGCACGCGTCTGGAATTCGTTTGCAGAGGCTGGAAGCCCTGGCGTGCCCATTCTCTCTCTCTCCCTCTATCTGTCTTTCTCTCTGTGTCTGTCGCTCTCAAATAAATAAATAAAAAATTAAAAAAAAAAAGAATAGAAAAATTTAAGAAGCCCCTGAAATTTACTAATTAAGTTAGAAAATTCATGTACCAAACATGGGCTAACTACTCCATTATGTTTATTCTTCTTTGAGCCAGAAACTCGTAGCTTATTTGTCTATTTTCTCCATCTTCACCAAGACTCCTCCACATACTCAGTGGTCCCTGTATTGAGTACAGGTTATAAACCAAAAACTCCACACCTACCCATATGGAAAAAAGTACATATTTGCAACCTGCTTCCTTCACTGACCCTAGGCATTTCTGGAACAGTCTTCTCCGTGCCTCGCAGATTTGCAAATCATCTCCCATTAAGTTCAGTGGAGCAGATGTTTATTGGAAACAAAGTGTTTAGCATAACAGATCATGGATTCTGGAGCCAATATCGTGACTTCAAACTCACACTTTGCCAATATATCAAGTTTGCTTCAAAAATTTCTTCTTCAGCCAGGTATGGTGATACATGCCTTTAATCCTAGCACTTGGAAGCCTGAGGTTGTAGGATCTCTGTGAGTTCAATGCCAGCCTGAAACTATATAGTGAATTCCAGGTCATCTTGGGCTAGAATGAGACCCTACCTTGAAATATCAAAAAATAAAAATCTCTTCTTCCATGGTGGGGTGGTATACACCTATAATCCTAGCACTGAGATCATTAATTTGAGGCCAGTCTGTTTAACATAGTGAGACCTTGTCTCAAAAGAAATAACTAAATAAATTCCTGGTTCAGTTTTTTAATCAGAATCATGTGGAACACAGTCATTCTTGATGTCATAAGGTTTTCATGCACATCAAATGGCATAATAGGTTGGAAAAGCTTAGCACATTGCCTTAAAGATAATTAAGGATTCGCCTGTTATCAATGCTATTACAGTGAAATGCTCAACCCCACTTTAAAATTCATAGCATGATACAATCTTTGCGCTTGGTCTTGTTTGGGGTTAAAAGAAAATGATGTAAGGCAAGCAAGAAAGCAACAGATATAATGCATACTAAATGTGTAAATAAGTTGAAAGTAAAACAACTAACATTTGCAAAGTTTTCATTAAAAATTGATATATTATAAGAATTTACTAGGAATGGAAGAGCTAGCTGAATAAAAAGGAGAGAAGGAGGCACTTTCCCCACAGGAAAGAGATAAAAAGTAGACCAAAAGGAGCTATAAAGGTAGGAATGATGGTGTGAGGCAGAGGAAGGAAGAGGAACCATATGCCCTCCGAACAGCATGCTAAAATGCAGGGAAATTGGATGAAAAGATTGGCATTCCAAAGCAATGCTGCAAGAACACCAAAATGTGATAACTCTGTCTTAGAGAGTGCAAGACACACACTCTGGCATGTTGGGAAAGAGAAGTCTGGTGCTGCGTTTCCTTCTATGAACTTGTTCCAGTTTCTCACCATTATGAACTTCAGAGACAGACCATATCATATTAGTCATCAAAACCTCAGCTCCTCACTAGATCTGACACAAAAGCTCTGCTCTATAATTTGTACAATTAAAAGATGAGGCAGTACAGGGAAGGGAGGAAGAAAGGCAAGGCAGGAAGGACAAAGACAATTGTCACTGTTCAGAGTACCTTGATTCAAGGACTAAAAGTAGGAGTGGGGAGTGTGTGTGACTGCTTATTCCCTGCTGTTCTAATGTCTGTGACGGCTTCACATTTATCCCTTGCTGATTATGGCTTCAGTTGCAAATTAAACTGCTTGTTCCTCCATTTTTTTTATGATTATCGCAAAGTATTCTACCCCCAGTAAGCATCAATACTAAGAAAGCAGATCAGTCCTGGAAAAATGTTGTGTCTTGTTTTGAATATCAACAAACAGTGGTGTGCTGAAAAAGACAACCTCCAGAGTGCAACTAAGTGACAGGGTGCATGAAGAGTAACTTCCTGGTAGAATGTTAATGTCACAGAGCAGATGTCCTCTCTTTCCCATTTCCTTCAAAGATGAATTTACTAACGTTCCTCAAAGCTAGACGGGATGCAAAATATATATATGGTTGCTTTGAGTTCATCACAAACTGCAGAGATTAGGTGAAAAATGGAAAGAGTTAAAGAGAGTTCTCTCAGGATCTCAGGCAGCTCTGGGTGCTCTCTGAGAGCAAGGCCGGCTGAGCTTCTTAGGAAAAAAAAAAAAAAAAAAAAAAAAACCTCAGACACTTCATTACAACATAGATCAGTAGCCAGCAGGGAGAGAGTGTAGACACTGGTTGGTGTCAGCCTATCACTTAAGGAGGACAGAGTACTACCTTTGTATTTATGATCATGAAGGATAAAGAAATGCTTATTTAATTTGTAAGTACCTGAGCTTCCCGTCTTTCTGCTTCAAATGGTTATTGGCTCTTTTCTAAATTCCACAAAGATAGTCACAGTTCCAAACAATGGCAGAGAGAAATTTTAATGGAGCCCCACAGAGGGGAGGGAGTGGGCTACACCTTTAGCTCCATCCTTGTGTTTGCTGGTGTTTCTTTCTTTTTATTTTTTTAAGCTGCAGTTGGCCTAGTGTGATCTGATAAGTGTCTTATTACAAACTTGAACATCAATGCTGAGTAGGAAAAGAAAGTGATGAATCTTGCAACCCAAAACAAAAAAATAAAAAAAAAAAAGAAAGGAAAGGAAAGGGTCTAAATGACTGGCAGTTCCCATTTCTTTACAAGTGTTACATTTCAGTCCCCTGCCACTACCACATGTTTCCTGTTCACAGATAATTTGTACAACATATTTTATCATTCAGTTTTAGACACAGTTGAAAGGCTTTTGCCTAAGGCTTGGAACACTTTGAAAATTGTATACCATTTGCAAGGCTTTCTTCTGCTTCACTGTGCAATTAGGTGACTGTCTTTCTGCAGACGTCAAATTTATCATTTATGGGATTATGGATGTGTGTGCCCGTGAGAGAGGATATATTTAAAACCAAGGTGAACTGGGGAATGAGTGAGAGAAGCCTCCAATAACCTGCAGCCCGGGGATCACAAAGCGAGGCTCTCTTCTCAGGCAGCTCCGTGGAGGTCCGGCCCACTTGGCCTGTGTGCAAACATTCTCCCTGAGAGAAGTTCGGTTCCAGGAGCTTTTCGTTCCAAGCTCTGTTTACACATTGACTCAGCTCTTCATATTTTATCAGTAGTTAAATCACAGTGCAATGACCTCAAGAAACCCAGTCTTATTAATCTCTGGGAAAGCCATTTCAGGTCTTTGCCTGCCATCTCCTTTTCTCTGTCTTGCATGGATTTCACAGTTTGCCTGTGAACACTGATGTGCACAGAGCTTCCCCTGGCGGCAATTGTTGGCAAAAGGTGTTTTAGTCAGGAAGGGCGAATCTGGGACTTGCTCCCAGGCACAAGCTCACTGGAGTGTTCAGTTGCCCAAGAACAGAGAGTACATGATGTGACTCGGGGTACTGATTGAATTTCCTATGCGTTTCTATGTTTTACATAACCTGAATTTTAAAGTCAGATTTGATAAAAGATAACTTATTCTCATCATTATGCCACTTTGTATTTTTCCACTGAATAATGCAAACGAAAAGAGAGAGCGAGGAAGCCTAATTCAACCCTCCTAGGAAGAGCTTGACTCTCCTCTGAGGTTGAATTCAGCATCCATCATTATGCAGCGATGCACTTCTCCTGTATTTTAAAATCATAGCAATAAAATGGTTGTAGAGAAGTCAGAACAGTATTTCGTCTTTTGATGGAAGATTCTGTTTAGGCCTCTTTAAAGCATTTTTATCTTTTGTTAGTCAAAGGCAAGCTTCCCACGTTTGTTTCACTTAGACCACATTTTAATAATTACAGACTTACAAATCCCAATTATATCTGTGTACATATATTAAATCATAAAGCTTTCAAGGCAGTGTTTGGGGGTGGAGTGGTGGGGGCTATACAAATAAGGGTATATAGTCAGTTAATAATTACAAGCACTGTTGATTATGATGACGAGGATGGCAGGTTTATAATGCAAATGTTGAGAAGAAACATCAGAATTTGAAACCTATTTAGAAAATCTTTACAAGTCTCTAACAAAACTTAGCCTTAAATAATGTGGTGCAGGGGGTGGGAGGTGGCGAGGGATATACTCCACCTGACACTGTTATCTATTTCAGGAACATTAGCACCCAAAGAACAGTGTTTTATTTTTTTAAACAAGTACTCATTACATTTTAATAACCTTATAGTCCATATCATCCTGAATGCTATGAAGCCTATTGAAGCACCAGCAACACGTTCTGCTAAGTCTATTTAAATAATTGCCCAATGAATATACTTTCTATGATTTATTATCTATTTATTAGAGGCAGATGCCCCAAAATGAAAGTGCATGTCAATTTTATTAAAGGATGATGTCCACCTAATAGTGCCCTTGTCTTTTAAGAGTTGCATTGGACCACAGAGCTCAAAGGTCCACAGCTCAGCACAGAAGAGTATGTCTCCATTGCTGCCTTGACAAAACATGAAGAGTAATGTAAAACAAAGCCACTTAGAGATGCTATCCTTTACAAATACCAAGAAAGGACAATTAAAGCTGTACAGACATAAGGTAGATTTATATTTGTGCCAACAGCCATGACTGCAGAGTTTAGGTCAGTCAGAATGTCATTAGAATAATAATTTATGTAAGGGCAGCAGCAGGCGGAAGTAACAGACGCCTACACTGAAGGGCCTCCTGAATAAAGTGAAAACACTTACATTCTGAAATCCATCCAGGACACTATGTCATTACATAGACATGAAGACCCAGGACATCAAGGCAATTGAAGCACTTATCAAAGGCCTGCTGTCATCACGGAGACCTGCAAGGTGGATATAAAGAGAAGCCCCACACCATGGATGCAGCAAAGCTTACCTACTGTCCTTCCAGTATCTGGACAACAGTGACAGTTATGGGGGGTCTGTCTAAAAATATCTTTCATGTCCCTTTACTTTTACCTCTGGGATGTGTGTGTGTGTGTGTGTGTGTGTGTGTGTGTGTGTGCACGCATGCATGCACGCACATGAATATGTATTTGTGTAGAAGCCAGAGGACAGCCTCATGTGTTGTTCCTCACGAATGTCATCATCACCTTTTTACAGATAATGCTGATCACTGCTTCAGAGCTTGCCAAGTAGGCTAGACAGATGACTTCAGTCAACAAACTACATAGGCTTTCTGCCTCCCAGTGAAGGGAGTTGATGTACCATTTCCATTTGAGTGTGTGTGTGTGTGTGTGTGTGTGTGTGTGTGTGTGTGTGTAGTGTGTGAATTGTGGGGAACCAAGTCAGGTCCTAATGCATGTATGAAAAAACATTTTACTGACTGAGCCATCTCTCAAGCCCCACCCTTCACATTCCTAATCAGTTCAGCCTGTGAGTTCTTACAAGGGACTTCCTGTAGACAGAAGAGGCCTCATGAGAGGCAGCTCCACGATTCTTCACTAGCTGCACAGAAGAGGGATGGTTAGGGCAAGTAGGGCTCTTTTCAAACTGTTGCTTCCTTAACAGGAGGCCCAAATTAGAGCAAATTTGGGGAGATAAAAGAACAGCATGTTACAACAATCTGTTCACTCTGCAGTTACGGAATCTGTAGAAAACTCTTAGCAGTAGTAGTTCATAATACTCTCCAGCTACGGAGTGACTTACTAGATGCTTAGTTCATGGGTGCACATACAATGAAGACTGGCATTCCCAAGCACGCAAGCAGCAAAATTCACATGCAGGAATTGTTCAAGAAATTGAAGACTGTGTGCTGCTTTTACAGGAATATGACTTTCAAGATTCTGAGTTGAACTTATTCTTCCTAGATGACCTTAGACAAATCATTTAGCCTATAGGTGCCTCGGCTACAAGAACAGTATGATCCTTGCTCCAAGATGCAATTTCAAAACAAAAACCCAATCTTAATTTTTCTTCCCTTTCCACTGCTTGATCTCATCATTGTGATGCAGCAAGCTGCTCTCCAGGGTGTCTGTGACTGACCTGCCCGCCTGTGGCATTAAGAGGTGTCATTCTTCCTGCTGAGCTGACTCACAGAGTTCATGTACCTAGCTGCAAGAAGCTGGTCCTGGAGCAGGTACAGACATTGCTGGCCCATTTCTACAGCGTTCAGGTAAAGTTGTGACCTTCTCTGCAAATTAGACTGTGCTCCTTTCTCTGGGTCACCCAGTAGATCTGCGGGCCTTGCTGTCATTTTAACATAGCTCTGTGCTGCACCTCAGCCACTCATTCTCTGTCAGCATGCATGCATAGAAACCAATGCAATGCTATCTGCCATATGCAAGCAGGTAGTAAAGCACATTGGCTGAAAAGTCCACTTCCACAGGGGAACCACTGCACCTTCGGGCAACTTCTCATAGCCTCCACTGTCTTTTCTATAGCACAAAAAAGCCATAACCCCCACCCATCCTCTTGATAGGAACTGACTGGTGCATTCATGACGGGTTACCGATACCCTTACAATATCTTCACTGTTATAAGCTCATCAACACTGTGACATGGAGAATGGAGAAAGACAAAAGGAATGTGGAAACAAAGCAGATGTTAAAAAGCAAGTTAGAAAGAGGAGGAGATTGAGGGGAGAGGACAAAAGAGGATAACCAGATAGGCAACATAATCCAAGTACAGTGTGTTCATATATTAAAGTTCTCAATTAAAAAAAAAAATTAAAGCACAGGCTGAAGAGATGGCTTAGAGGTTAAGGTGTTTCCTGCAAAGCCAAAGGGACCTCAGTTCAATTCCCCAGGACCCACATAAGCCAGATGCAAAAGGTGGCACATTGGCACATGCATCTGGAGTTTGTTTGCAGTGGCTGGAGGCCCTGGCACACCGTTTTATCTCTCTCTCACTCTCTCTTTCTCAAATAAATAAACAAACAAACAAATAAATAAATAAATAAATAAATAAATAAAAAGCATGGTTATATAAGAGCTCCAATTTTTATCTTAATTTTTCATTTTATATCTGGCAACAAAAACTTAGATCATTTAAAAGAATTCAGTTGAGTAATGTCTGTTGGGATGAGAAATCCTGGCGCTGTGTGGGGTGGAGGATGAAGAGATGAGAAAATGGGTATGGAGATTTCTATTAGCCCATTTTCTGGTGCTATAATGAATACAAAGGCTGAGTTATTTAAAATAAGCAGACATGCATTTGATACTGTTTAGAGACTAGGAAACTCATATTAGAGCATCCACATTTGGTGAGAGACTTTTTGCTATTCATGCTAAGATGGAAGGTGGAAGAACCAGACCCCATAAGAAAAAAAGGGAGGGGACACTCACCATCACTGACTGCAGTGAGAACAGTAGTAGTCCACTTGCAATGGCAGACTCCTCTTGGCCTAATAAGCTCTAAAATTCACTCCTCTTGTTACTGTTACTTTGGCAACTAAGTGTCAAAGTGAGTTTTGGAGGGATGCTATCACCATCCCAGGAGGAAACAATCACTGTCCTAGGATCACCCACCTAGTGAATGCAAGGATGTGAACCCAACAGGCTCTGAGTGAGACCAGGTCACTAATCTCAGAGTCAGAAGAAAGATAGACAACATGTCCAGATTATTCTCCTGCTAGACACTAACAGATAAGCATCTATGAGATGTTTTTAGAACCCAGAGAAAGGATCCTAGTTCTGTCTGCTCTTACTGGGTGGCTTATGAGAAGATATTGTTAAAGAACTCATGAGAGGAATGAAGGTGAATGAATGATGGAATGACAAAACAGTAAGGGAAATGCTGAGCAAGTTGATGGGTACATAGAACACCACAGTACTAGAGAATCTAGGGAGAAGAGCTCCCTACTACCATACCTTTAGAGATCAGGAGTTCTCAGATTTCAAATTTTCAAAATACATCACAATCTCCAGGAAGGCTTGTTACATCTTGGGGGATGACCATAAAATTTCTGGTTCAATCACTCTGGAGTAGACCTTAGAATTTACATTTCTAACAAGTAGTGATGTTGTTGTCCCAGGCAATATATATGGGAGAGCAGCTGACCTCAGACTTCAGCAGAAGATTTGATGGGGAGAAAGTGAGGCCGCTATAGAGAACACCCATAAGGTCTTAAGGAAGAGGTACAAGTAAGATCATCATTTCTTTTTAGTACTACCTATACTGTCAGGAGCCCATCACCCAGATTCCTTCTCCCAAGTAAGGTGAGAATAGAACATCTCAGTCAGAACTGTTGTTCAAGGATGAAGCCTTGGCATGACCTCAGTGTTCTGTGAGGATTTATTTAATCATTCTTAGTTCTTTTATCCCCAGAGAACACAGAAACTTGCTCATAAATCTTATGAGCACCCCTAAGCTACCACACACTTGCCTAAACTTCAGTTGGGCAAGTGAGGAAATTGCCTGAAATCATCCAGCAAATTGGAAAGCTGATACACCCAGAACTGGGGAATAATGAACTGCCTTCTTCTGAACACATAATCTAGTGTCAACCACTTAGAAAATTACATCAAAAAGTTTTAAACATTGGGAAGGTCTTCTAAGAACATTCTTCAAAATACTGAAACAATCCTATCATCTTCCATCTCAGACCCTTCTTAAAGAGTTCACAAATGTTCCCTACATTCTGCAACTGGTAATTAGTCCAACTGTACTCAGTTTGTGTGAGTCTGGTTTTTGGAAAAGATGTTATACCTTAGGTACTTGATTATATTAAAATTCTACTATCTTTTCCTAACGTCCAAATTTTCCAAGCCAACAGAACTTAAGAGAGCTATGAATATTAATCGTTCTTTTCAGTAAAATCTCAAACTAACATTACACTATTTGTCAATTCTCAGTAGCCTTATGACAAAAGTAGCCCAACCTTTCCTTTCTTTGAGTTTTTCTTCTTTTATTGTTCTTGCAATTGATAAAAGCAATGATGAACACAGTGACTTTTCCCCCCATGGCAAATGCAATGACTCACACTGCGAAACAAAAGTGGAAAACAAATAAGAGAAATGGAAACATACAGACTACCTAAAAGTAGACCCCAGTGGCCCTTATGTTTCTTTGAATACTTCTAAAGTTTCCCAAGTTCACAGAAGTTCATGTCCAATGAATTACCTTTCATAGTACTATACATTGATGTGTTTATAAGTTTTCAAATTTAAGCTCAACACATTCAATGTATTTTACCCTTAAAGAAAATTCAAACCCCATGCTTCTCCACACCTTTTCTTGCTAGAATCATTTGCCGTATCACATTTGATTGGGTACCATTTACCTTTTGGTTGAGAACATATTAGTTGGGCAATCATAAAGAAATGCACCCTAAAAATATTCTTAAAATTGGTAGATCTTGGAAAGGAGATAGAATGATTCAAAACCTGAAGCATTTTCCTAGCTCCTGAATTTCAGGCTTATGTCTTGTGAGTTCTTTTTTATATATATAAAGTTTATGTTCTTGAAATTCCCTTCATGTCCAGAGAATGATTGACACAATTCTAGGCAAAAAGGAGGCACCTAGAGAATTAGATAGTAATGAGAGGAGTTTGTGGGAAGGAAAAATCCATGAGCCTCAGGGAATCTAACTCCAAGCCTGATCTCTACCAGTCTTGTGGACTACAAACCCTCCAACTCTCTGAGCCAGAATGCTCTCTCCTCCAAATGAAAACAGAACTACCAGATCACCATGTCACTAAATAAACGAGAACATGCATGAGAAGGAAAAACAATAAATGTTACATTTGTTGTTGGACAAGGAAGAAAATTCTAAGAATGAATGTCTACTCTTCTTTGGACACTGTTACTAAATGGAGACCATCTTTGTATGTCAGAAGCAGCATATGTGAAAATACCTCTCAGTTATTTTTCATAACTTTTTTTCAAGCAAGAAAGCAAGTAATGGAGACATGCGCTTTCTTGGATAATGTAACCCAGGTTTCTAGTGTGATTTTGATTAGTAAATTCTGTCCCAAGCTTTTTCATGTTTGGGAAAGTAGTAGTCTATGATCTCATGCATTTTCTTGAGGGAGAAATAAGGAACTAACTCTAGGTATTTTATAGTGTTCACAAGAAGGGATCCCAAAATTCATGAGGAGTCATTTTCAGATAGCCTCCTACTAAACCAGACCAGGCAGTTAGTCATAATGCAAAAGATGGAAGTAATGAATTAACAGATAATGGAGCACATGTTGTAATCATAGTTTATCATTAGCACCATCACCTTCTTCATCCTCCTCCTCATCTTCATTGCCCAGAATGAAAGTAGTAAAATGAGGTAGAAGTAGTTTCTTTTGTTTTGGTTCTTCAAAAACCAAATTCAAAGAAGGATCAGCTAACAGCAATTTTTTCTAAGAATGACCACAATTTGTGTGTGAGTGTGTGTGTGTGTGTGTGTGTGTGTGTGTGTGTGTGTATAAGTACTGTACTAATGTGTTGAGTCCAGTGAGCTTCCATATATACAAGTATCAAGGTACAATTTCCATCTACTAAATTCAGTTATTCTTGATATCAAGTTAACTCACATTATCCCAGATACTGCCTGCTTGCCACAAGGCCTCAGTAAAGCATTTTTGCATTTAACAGAAATCAATATATTCACATTAAGAATACTGTTTACTTTTTTTCTTCAGGAAACTTTAACCTTGTACCTTCAGAAAACTTGATTGCTAACTTTAGCTACACCCAATTAGAGCTCATGTGTAAATCATTAAGGTAGATTTTGGAATAAAAATGGAAACTTTAGCAACATCTTTCCTTTGGCAGAAATCATGGTACCTCTAAGTAAGTTTAAGTGATGTGTCCATAGTCATTTGTTGCTGAGTTGTGTTTTGCAACAAAGAAGAGTTCTCATTTGCTTGGTGAACAAAAAAGAGATATTCCTGAGACATCAGAGTACAAGCAGACTGATAACTAAGCTCATCTGAATTCCTTGTTCACTGATTGGAATTTACCACACATCAGTTTTTGTGTCATATCTCTATGGCCTCTAAATGCTTTCTTATAGGAAATCAATTTGGAAACAGAATCTGGTGGACCTGCTACAATAAATCATCCCTTGCATATGAAATATTTTTCAACAGTTAATTACAAAAGAAGTGTATGAAATACAAAGCAAACCAGTAGCATATATGATGCTCCAAGCCTCTCTAGTGTAAGAGACTGTATGAATAACATGTACAATGTATATTACACACATATGCACAGATACACATATATACACTCACCATCTATACATACATATCTATTCTCACACACTTGCAAGGGTTGAAATCTTGTAGGCTAGCCTCAGTAGACAAATCATGACCCAGGAACTTTTCTAGTAGAAATAATGAGAGATATTTAGATGCCTGATAGACCAAGGTAACATACTGATCAACTGACCAAGTCACACAGCATCTGTCACATGGCATCTCCTATTTTTAACCCTCTTTGTAAAATGAGGATAAAACACATACCTCATAAGGTCATTGTACGTGCAATAAGGTAATATCTACAGAGAAATTCTAGCCTTACAGTTGGTGTGTGTGTAGTATTTATATATTGATGCAAATGATCAAGACAATTCCACTGTGAAGTCAACTTACTGGCAAAGAAATCAGCTGAGAGTAGCACAATCAATTCCCTGTTTCATGACAAACTCAATCTGGAACAAAAGGTAGCCACAGTGTTGTAGTGCTGTAGTTCCATGCCTTTCCTTGCTTAAAAACAACTACCACATTTAATTGTCATTAAATTTGATACTCTAATCAACTATAGATTACAAGCTATGGGAATTAAAGGAACTCATTCCATTTTATCCCACAGATATAGATAGGCAGGTAGGTAGGTAGATAGATAGATAGATAGATAGATAGATAGATAGATAGATAGATAGATAGAAACACTTTTGATCTTTAAAATAAACATAGAATTGAAATTAGTCTATAAAGTCTTCCGTCTCTAGGAATCAAGACTGTTTAGTAGAAAAGCACCCAGTCATTTTGCCTTCACCACATGGTTTTCCATTATGAAGATGGAATTTCCATTCTATCCAAAAATTTCTGACTGGTGTTGGTCAGATATCAAACATAATCAGCTTAACCTCTTCAGCCATGAGCTTCTGTCCTTTTGTAAATGAAGGAATTTTATATTGTGATTGCCACTGGATTTGGTTGGTAATAGAACTTCCTTGGGTCACTCTTAGAATTTCAGCCATTTTCAGTTACTTATTCTATTGTTAACTTTGTACTTGAGTTCTTTGGGGGGTAGGTGGTGAGAGGAGGTTTTCCAAATAGGGTCTCTCTCGAGCCCAGGTGGACCTGGAATTCATTATGTAGTCACAGACTGGCCTCTAACTCACAGAGTTCCTCCTACTTTAGCCTCCCAAGTGCTGGGATTAAATATGTGTGCTATCACACCCAGCAGAGAGAATATGGGACCACTAGGGACTCTAGCCAATGTAAATGAATTCCAGACTACTTTGTACCACTTTGTGAATCTAGCTTTATGTGGATATTAAGGAATCAAACTCAGTTCACTGGGCTTTATAGGAAAGCACCTTAGTCACTGAGCCATTTCTCCAGCCCTTGCACTTGAATTCTTTACTCACCCTTTGGGTTCCTTTTATTGTTTTGAAAATATTTAGAACCAATTCATTTCTATGTCCTCTCTCTGGTAGCCTACCATACAGGTAAATGCAAGGTAGCTACATGACATGGTTCATGCTCTACCCATTCGTGGTGGGACAGACATTCGGATGACACCTAGGGCTTTGTATTTATCACCATCAGGAAGTTTTATTTTCTAGATGGAATGATGACTTCAGTTTTAACAACTGAGCAACACCCCAGCATTATTTTCAGTTTTCATGTATTCTGTCATTTCATTAAATCTCACCAAAAATTACAAAGGATAGATATAAGAAAAGTGTGTATATGAAATCAACTTTGCGACCTAGATAAAACTGAGTAGACTTAAAGATTTTTTTCTTCTCTAAATTAACCAAGATTAATGAGGGCCACATATGAGAAGTGCAAATTTCATTCCTAATCACTCCTTCTTTAAACATTGGAGGCATACTGGGTTTAAAAGGGAGCTCTGAGTTTGATGTATCATCTGCTGTGGAACAGAACTCATGTGGCTCTGGTGATGTGCCTGGTGTGCTTTGTCTGGTCCACATCTGCCCATGATTTTAATAATTCACTTCCTTCTGAGTTCAGGGTGTGTGTGCTCATCAAGGGTTTTCATCAAGGGTTTCTTGGTTCCAAAGCACTTCTGTGACCTAAATCATACGCTTGTCTTTTTCCCGTGCCCTTCCAGCTCCAGCAAAGTTATGTCATGTTTTTATTTATAGGTATCACTTCACCATTTTTCCTTTATAGTAAGAGAGGCAAATTATTTTATCTTAAAAGTTTAATTTTTCTTATGTGTTAGTATATTGAGAATGATTTCCTTAGTACCAGTTTTCAAAAATGCAGATTTCACTTAAAAGCACCTAGAATCCAATTGCCTTGGGTCATTAATCCTATTTAGTTTAAAGGCATGCTTAATTATCCATTTACTTTATTTCTCATCCAAGTACTCCAGGACTCTGATTTATCTCACAGGCTCACTCCCCAAGTTACTACTGACCTAACACTCTCTGCAACAATCCCATGGGACTGATGTTAAGCCCTATCTGAAATGAAATATAACTTAATGTGGAAACCACATTGATCAACTAAATATCCATGAATAAAAATATGAATATGGGTAAATGATTAAAATGCTTATTTCCTGTCCTTCCATTTCCTATGAATAGTCTCTCTCTCACCTTCTCACAGGAAGCAATAAGCCTTCTTGGCTCTTCTAAGACTGAGAGGGCAGTCTATCACCAGTGAGTTCACCTTGCAATATAGTAAAGAGATGTTCTCCAGAATCAGCTTTAATATCATGGAGAGTAAAGCTATAGACCCCCTACCAGCCTTCTTTCACATAAAATGCTACTTAGTTCCAAAGCATGCACTAAAAATTGTTCATCTAATAGCACCTTTCTCCTCTTAGTTCTTGACATCCATGAAATTAAAGTCCTGGACCTAAGAGTCACATCCATACTTGGGTGAGGTTTTAAATATTCAACTTTTAGCCTGAGAACCTCCTCTAAGAAAATGACAGTAGATGCTGAAGAGACTCAAAACTCATCAAAGTAGAAAATCAGCAGATGCTGAGAACTTAACAGTAAGAGAAACTGATAACACACCCTTCAAAGCTCAGGAAACTGTGTGGAAGAGGGTTCAGAAAGATTGTTAAAAGCCAAAGGGTGGGAAGGTGTACTCAGAGGCCTTGTCCCTTCCTCTGAGACTAACGGTGCATTCATGGCCTCACAGTGAATATCGATAATTCCACTAAGATGGGTCCTCAGTGGAATAGGTGTTGGGAGAGGCAACATAAGAGTATATCCAGATGGGAATATGACCAATGTTCAAGATGTGAAAATAACTAAATAAACATTAACAAAATAAAATAAATACCCCTAGCTTTTGTAGTTCTTTCCAACCTACATGCTTGTCTTTATTGCTGAAGGGGTGAGTGAAGTTAATTAAAATAAGTCCAAAGCATAGTACTCTTGGTACAGAATATTTGGCAAATTCACAAAGATGCAACTATGATAATGATGCGCATTGAAAGGAGCATCAGTGGTGGTGGTAGGGTCACTACCAAGTGATGAGTAGAATCTGTGGGTGCTCAGGATAACACCCCAAGAAAGAGTGATCTAGTCCACAGGTCAAGAGTGCTTAAGCTGAGCAGCTCTGATAAAAGTTCAAGTGTGAGCTCAAGGTCTTTTCTTCCTTCTTTTGTATCCTGACAGCTTCTGATGGCTCTAACTGGATCCACATGTGGCTCAGTTGCCTGATGTTTTCACCTCTTCAGACCAGCCCTGCACTCCCTCCACCATCTGTCCCCCATGCTGGAATATCATAAAGAAAAAGAAGTGAGCATGGCTGACTTTAAAAAGCAGCAGGCTTCGGGGGAAGACACATTGTAGAGAACGTAAACTTTTACACATGTGTTCAGAATTACTATTTCTCATCATGTTAGTGTTCTATTACAAATGATGAAGGTGCAAAAGTAGAAAACTGAACCACAAAATGAAACATTAAACTGTCTCATATTCAAGTATTAAGGAACCTCTTTAAAACTGAATTCATAAGATCCCACTGTTATAGCTCAGTTGATCAAGTGCTTGTGTAACATGAACAATGCCTTGGATTGGAACCTCAGTACCCCACAAAATATTATATGGGAGTAGAGGCCTATAACCTTAGCACTCAAGAAATGGTGTCAAAAGGATCAGATAGGTGTTCTAGAGTTTGAGGCCAGCTAAAACCCAAAAAACGAATTCCTATATTTTAGTGTCCCATGAAGGTCCATGTGTTAAGAGACATGGTCCCCAGCATGTGGTACTACTGGGATATATTGAAACATTATGAAACAGGGATAGTTGGAACTCTTCCAGCCATTTGAGGGCCTGCCCTTGGTGAGGCTATTAGCACCTAGGCACCTCCTCTTGTCTCTTTTGTTTCTGACTTGAGGTGAATAGGTTTCTTTAACCATGAGCTCCCACCATGATTTGCTGTCTCAGAAGCAATAGGCTAACCTTCCAAGAGAGTGATTCCACAAAACTGTGAACTAATGTAGCTGCACCTCTTTATAAGTTGATTTATCTCAGGTATTTGTGATAGGCACAGAAAGATGAGAGACTATTTCAGTAAAGGTGAATGAAGTTCCTTAGAAATGACACCCAGTGTTCTCCTCTGGCTTCCTCTCTCTCTCTCTCTCTCTCTCTCTCTCTCTCTCTCTCTCTCACATACACACACACACACACACATGCCTAAAATACTACTGTCACTTTTTTTTCTGAGAGGCTAACTTTCATTAATTTGGCTAATGGAGCCTCCTCTTCATCTATTATTATTATTATTATTATTATTATTAATTATTATTCGCTTTTTCCCTCTCTGAGCTGAAGCTTATAGAAAAGTAATTAAGAGGATGGCCAATCAAATTTAGCAGTTACCAATTTTGATCTAAATCTCCAACTAAAATAAAGAGATGGATTTGACACTCATTTGAACATAAGTAAAAAGAAAACAGATATAAGGACCCAAAAAAGGAGGTACCATAGGGAATTTGGTTTTGATTTGGAGTTTCAAAGTCCAATACTAAATTCCCTGAATTATATCCCTGGGGATCTAACCACTATATGATACTACAAAGTAGCACAGGTAAGATATTGCACCATTTGAAACAGTACATACATTGGCTCATTGGTACTTTTTTTTTTTTTAATTTATTTATTTGAGAGCAACAGACACAGAGAAAGACAGATAGAGGGAGAGAGAGAGAATGGGCGCGCCAGGGCTTCCAGCCTCTGAAAACGAACTCCAGAGGCGTGCACCCCCTTGTGCATCTGGCTAACGTGGGACCTGGGGAACCGAGCCTCGAACCGGGGTCCTTAGGCTTCACAGACAAGCGCTTAACCGCTAAGCCATCTCTCCAGCCCTCATTGGAACTTTTGAAACACTGTGCAATACAATCTACTTGATGAGAGGTGTTTTTCAGCTTTTGTGTAGTAAGATGGCATGTTTGGTGTGACACCTGAGCACTTCACTGACAGACGGCATCAGTACAGCATTCCCAAATGCAGAAGAAAGATAATTAAGGCCAGCCTTCTCATTTCAGAGATGTGTGAAGATTAATAAAATGTTTTCTACAAAGGTTTCTGAGCTTTTGGAAAGAAGAATACAACATACAAAGTATTGCTATGTGGTTTAATTTGTACTTATGTGAGGTAGCTTATAAGCACTTTGCATCAAATGGAAAACATAATTAGTGCTACATTGCTACTTCAAAGGTCATTTCATATATAAGGCAACAAATGTTAAGTTTGAGGATTTAATTATGACTTAATTTATGGCACAACATATGTTGTGTATATTAAGATATAGGTTTTAGAATTGAGCTAATAATTATAATGATGAAATAAGCACAGTGTTGCTAAATTACTTGGTTTTCTTCAACTTAAAACAAGATGAAAAAATTTGAAGAAACCTAATTATTTCTTTTCATTTCACTGAATTTCAAAGACAGGCTTCTGAAAACAGCAGAATTAAATGCAAGAGAAAATTTGCTGAAACAATTTCAAAACTTTTGAGGGTGGTTGGTTGTGGCCAAGTACAGCTCTGTTGGATGGTATAAAGTGGAGTGGGTCTGGCTACCTCAAGTGTGATCATGCTACAAGAAGTCAGAACAAGTAGTGGGGGTGATGAGGAAAAATGGAACCAATAGAGAGATGAAAGAAGTTCCAAGGAAGATTCAAGTCTTCTATCTGATGGTATAAAAGACAAAATAATCTTACGCATAAGGGCAGAAGAAAGTTCAGAGGTATACAGTAAGTATTCACAATTCTAGTAGAGGCTTTAAAAGATACAGGACTGCTTGAGGTGACAGCTGCCATGTGAAGACTGAGCGTAATCCTCAGAATCATGGAGCTGGGGCATCAATCTTCTGTATCCGCACTGTCCAGTGTGGGGTCACCAGGCACCCGTGACTACTGACACTTAAAATATGGCTAGTGCAACTAAAGTGACCGAGTGTTTAAGTCATTTCCATTTCAATTTAAATTCAAAAATGGAAAAACCACATGCGGTAAATAGCCACCACACTGGCAAGGACAGATTTAGATCTATACAAATGACTAATATTCAGAAGTGGTATTAGGAAGAAAAGACATCCTCTCAGGAGGTAGTGGGATTTGAGGGCTTATGACTACAGCCTCCCCACCCAAAAGCAACAAACACTGAAAAGTCGTAAGTGGAAAAGTAAGAACGAGGAGAGAGACTATCCCATTCTTGTTAGGTCGTTGTTCCATATTAGTGGAAGGCACATGACTTCTGCAGGAGGGCCATGAAGGCAGTTCACAGAGAACTCCCAGTGAGGTTTCACAACTACCATAGCTCAGAATGGGACAGGTGTGTGGAACAGAACTGCTTTTAATTGTAGCTGTTAACTGAATGTGAAGACATCATGCTTCTTTTCCCCTTCTTTCACATTATCAACACTTCCTAAAAATTATATAAGGATAACTGCATTTTTCCTACTTTGGCTAATTTTCCAGGAATAAATAATATATAGTTCTATAACGTATTTGAAATATGCATGATAAAAATTAATGTGTGTTATGGGGATTCCAGGTTCTTATTAAAATTTCAATGGATATTACAAAAGGAAAAAAAATATTATTACATTTGAGCACATGGTAGCAATGAAAGTTAAACTTTTGTATGTACAGACGACATGTGTACTTATTACTTCTGATGAGCAAACACCTTTCAACAAATGGCATGCCTAGGCAACATACTGTTATATGTAATCATAACAATAAAAATGTTTACCAAGGATACCCCTAACATATGAGCTTTCATTTTATGTATGATGAAGGCTTTATCATGACATGATATTGTAGTAGCTTTTATGAGTCTATAATGTTCACTGAAGAAGAATGTGACAAGTAGCTTATTAGATTGTTTTCAGTTCACAGGCTCAAAAACAAAAATGTTTGTGAGATATTTCTCTGTAGCCTTCTTGGAGAGGATGTTAAGGTATGACAAGATTTGATTTACTTGATGTTCCCATAACAGTATATCCCTCTAATGCCCTGTGTGTCTGCCATCTATAGAGAGACAGAGGGGCATACTTCAGGCAGGGCTTCAGGCTTCCTGGCTGTTGTCTTAATCTAAGCAGCACAGGTTTTATATTTCATCTTTTGGTGCAAAAGTGGTTCTGGTATCAAAGACAAATTGTATCTTAGACTTTTCTCATCATGATGACAAAATACCTGCCACAAACAACATAGAGAAGGGAGGATTTATTTTGGCTCATAGTTAGAGGGTTATAGTTCATCATGGTAGGAAAAGTATTGTGACAGGTGTCTCTCTGGTAGTGGAAGTATTTGGCAGCTGTGTGTTCCATTGTGGAGATTAAGAAGAGGGCTCAAGGTGGAAAGAGGCTGGCCCTATATCCCATAAGTTTAGTTCCCAGAGACCCCTTCCTAAAAGTTCTACAATCTCCCAAAACAGTGCTAACATCTGAGGACCAATTGTCTAAACACATGAGTATATGAGGGACATTTCACATGGAAGACGTAGTACCAATGCTTCAGATACCTCATATAGTCACATCATACATACACACTCGCACACAAAGTCCTGATCTATGTTGACTTTTCACTTGTCCTTCCAGATCCCTGTCTTCTTAGTGTCTACCTCTGCTCTGCTCTGTGGGATGCTAGTCTTTAAGCATAAAACATAAGTTACATTTTCCTTCTCCATAGGCTTAGGCAAAGGAAGTGAGGGCTCTCGGAACAATGGAAGTGCAAGTGGGGTATTTATTCATGCTTCCTCCCAGGGAAACTCAGGGAATGGCTGTGCCCTTGAGAAAATCATTCATAGTAAGAATTCCTACCTACTTCCTTTCCTGGTCTCATTTCCTACCACTATATTGCCCTCCTACTTTTATTTTTTTTTATTTTTATTTTTTTTTTATATTCTTAATAACATTCCATTTATTTACAGATGTATAAAAAGGCGAATTATTGGTCTACTGAGGTCATGCGCTTCTTTATAGAGTGAGAGTAAGAGCTGTCTTCCAAGTTCCTCAGATCTTCTCAACTTCTTTCATAATCATACATAGAATTCTCACAGATCAGTTTCTACTAGAGTTGAGTTTAAGGGTAAGAACCTGGGGGAAATTTTAGATTTCTGCAGGATTGTTCTGAAGATTGAGCCCTCTTCAAATTAACCCTGATAGCTCCAAAATCTATCTGGAGAACATTGTGTCTTGGGGGTTTATAATGATATCTGCAGTCTTTCATAAATACCTAGACTCATCCTTCCTTTCTTTGTACATCTCTTATAAACAAAGCCAAATATCTTCGGATCAAGAATTAAGCTTGACCTGTTTAGCCTATTTTTTTCTATTAAAAAAAAAAAAAACAAAAACCAGGGTAGTCAGAAGCTAAAATGGTCCTTCTTTTCCTGAGGATTATTCACTCCCTTGCCGGTTTCATGTCTGACTCTACAAAGCCAGAAAGAAACATGGGGAAAGAGACAAGCACTCAAATAATGGGAAGCTGCTATAATGAGGGTTCAAGAACTAGCCTCTCTAAGGGCCATTACTAGCAAGGGAGACAGGTGCTGGACTTCCTGGCTAAGGCATTGGATGATATCTGTTGGGTTAAGGGGTAGAAAGGATAATGAAACCCTCCTACTTTTAATCCCCTACATCTTGTTCACAACTCTGTAAATAGCAGCTTGCTAAACTCTCTTCAAACAATTTTAGAGATGATATTTTTAATATTAGACTACTAGAATTTATTTAATGTTTCTATTTAATTTCAACAACTCTCCATCATGATTTGAATTGAGTATATCATTCAAGGCAATATGCTTTTATTCCGAAAATGCATAAGTGCAAAAGGATGAATATGTAAGAAGGTCCACTACCACAATGTCTGCAGTGAGCACAATTGGCAATGTGTGAAAATAGGAAAACGTGGGTTTTATTTTTCACTGCCAGAGATAGAATATAGGAAATTGTGCATTCGAGACAAGCCTAGTGAAATTCTTAATGACAATAATTAGGCGGTATGAACTGAATGTGTTCCTCGAGAGTCTGTGTTGAATTTTAATCTCCAAAGTGATAGTACTAAAGTGTGAGAGGCTAGGAAGTGAGTAGATTATGCTGGGGGAGCCAGGAAGAGAAGACTATGGTCCTTACAAGATTTCAGGGAGTAGATTCATTTTCTTCTATTCTTCCCATGAAGGACACACCAAACATTTATTTCTGGAGCACTCCCCTCCCAAGAAACCAACTTCGGACAGACAACCATCCTCTGCAGATAACAAGCATCCCACCTCCTCACACTTGGAATCCCCAATAGCCAGGTCTGTTAGGACAAGGATCATTTATTTTGTTTTTTATAAAGATGCCCAGTGTTAGGTAGCATGAAGGATATGATATTAGGGAGACAAGTTTGTTACATTTAGACTACAGAATACTAGGGAGTAAATAAAATAATGTACAGATATGTGAAATAAAAATTAAAATGGTGAATTCATAATAATGCACAAAATATTACATCTTTTATATAAAACATGACACATGTGTAGGTATATTTATATAGGTAAAGTCATAAAGAATACCTGGAAAGTGTTTCAAAAGAAAAATAAAAGTGGACATAGAAGGTAATGGAAAGGTAAGGTAAGGGAGTGAGGAGCACTCAAACTACTAATTGAAAATTATTCAAATATATTATGAAAATTGAATAGTTTAGAAATTTTTACTCCTTGAGCCTTTAATGTGACACATATTCACTTGAGTAGTATTGTAGACTTTAACTGGTCCATGAGTGCTTTTGGAAACTGCTAGTGTTGTAGTATATTCTCCTTTCACTCTACTGTTTTGCATGTTGGTAACTTATGTTACCATAAATGCTTCCTTTTTATTTTTATTATTTTTATTGACAACTTATGTACTTACAGTAAACCATATTTCTTCCCCTCCCCCAATCTCCCCTTTACAACTCTGCCCTCCATCATATCCCCTTCCTCTCTCCATTAATCTCTCTTTTAATTTGAGGTCATCATCTTTTCTTCTATTATGAGGGTCTTGTGTAGTTATTGTTAGGCAATGTGAGGTCATGGATAATGAGGCAAATTTCTGTCTGGACAGAAGCACTGAAAGGAGTGGTGCCCTTCCTTTGGTTCTTACATTCTTTCTGCCACCTCTTCCGCAATGGACCCTGAGCCTTGGAAGGTGTGAAAGAGATATTGCAGTGCTGAACACTCCTCTCTCACGTCTCCTCAGCACTATGTTGCCTTTTGGGTCACCCCAGTCGTCATCACCAACTGAAAAGAAAAGCTTCTCTAACCAAAAGTGAGAGTAGGATTAGTATATTATTATGAACTTTAAGTGTAGTGCTTTCAGGGCAGTTTGGTGAGGATAATATATATATTTATCCAGACAAGAGCAGGCTTTTTCCAAAAATGCTTGTAACCAAAAGAAGAAGAAGGAGGAGGAGGAGGAGAAAGAAAGAATGAACTAATGAATGGAAGGAAGAAAGAAAGAAAGAAAGAAAGAAAGAAAGAAAGAAAGAAAGAAAGAAAGAAAGAAAGAAAGAAAAAGGAAAATCTACCAGGCATGGTGGGGCATGCCTTTAATCTCAGTACTTGAGAGGCCAAGGTAGGAGGATTGCTGTGAGTTCAAGTCTACCTTGATACTATAGAGCAAATTCCAGGTCACTCCTGTCTAGAATGAGACCCTACATTAAAAAAAAAAAAAAAAACATTTAAAAAAAGCTTCTGGTTTACTAAATTTTTTATATGGAAGTGGAGCTAACTTTCATATCACAGTTTTATTATATTTTAACTTCATATTCTAGCTACCTATGAAATGTTCCATTTATAAGATGTCTAGCCAATCACAGGGAATGTATTATAGTATATTTTTGAAGAAAGAATTTCAAGTTAACATAATAGTGTGAATTTTTCCTGGTAATTTTTTTTCCACTCTTAATTGAAGTTTCCAAAATTATTTTATTTTTAAATATTTTTTTAAAGAAAGTGTCTTCTGTAGCCCACTCTGGAATTTATAATCCTCCTATCTCAGCCTTCCAAATTCTAGGATTGCAATTATGCATCATCATACCTGGCCATAAATGTTTTAAAAATCCAATGTATTTTTCAAATAATAGCAAGCAAAAAACATTAGTTATTATTTCATCAGGGCTTTAAGTTTCTAATTTTTTCATGTAAGGTGGTATAACAAAGCTTTAAAAAGTCATTTTAAGGTAAAAATATAAAGATATAGGAAAAGGACTAAGGATTGCCTCATATAGAAATGTTAAATAACAAATTAATTGAATTAACATTTTATAATATAGAATTTACAACACTTACCAACATGTGAGGTAGATTTTGAACTATTTCTGTGAAGGTTATTTGCCTTTAAATACTTCACATGAGATTAGAGACAATTAAAGTGTAATTAAATTTTTAGAAATCATGCTTAGCATGGTTGCTGGAGCAGTTACCTTCCTGTTTCTGGGATAAACACCCAACAAGAAGCAGCTTCTGGGATGAAAGGGTTTATTTTAGGCTTACAATTCCAGGGGAAGTTCCATCATGGTGGAAAAAGCTGCCTCATTTCAGCATCCACAAGCAAGAGGGGGGGGGGCGGGGAGGGAGTCCAATACCAGCAATTACAAACAGCCAGAGCTCAAACTAGCTCTCTACAAAACTTTGGGGTGGACTCAAGATCCATCCCCAGTTATATACTTCCTCCTGCAGTGTGATGGAGACTTAAACAGGAAGCTTAATTTGAAATAACTGAATTGGGCTAGAGGTATGGCTTAGTGGTTAAGGTATTTGCCTGCAAAACCAAAGGACTCAGGTTTGATTCCCCAGGACCCACATTAGGCAGATGTACAAGGGTGTGCACATATCTGGAGTTCAAAGGAGGTCCTGGTGAGCCCATTCTCTTTCTCTCTTTCTCTTTCTCTATCTTCCTCTTTCTCTGTCAATTAAATAAAATAAATATTTAAAATACCTGAGTTTAGGAATATACATTCAAACTTCCTCATTTGCTTTACTATGAGCCAGAGAAATATTGCAAACCCAAACAAAATTATACTAAACATAAATGAAACTCAACAATGAATATCCACAGAAACCACTTGAAGAAAACTGATGAATAGACTGATAGGTAAAGCCTAAAACTATTTAAACATTTGGAAGGCCTGCCTTGTAATTTATTGAAATTTCCCATAAGCACAAATTTTGAAAGTAGTTTTAACATTTCTTTTTCATTTACTTATTAGTGAACCTTGCAGCAATGTATTCATCAGTCTCCATAGGATTGTATCCCACCTGCAGCATTACTTTCCATGTTTCAGTTGCCTGTAGTCAACCAGGACACAAGATATTCATGTTTACATTGCCTTATTCAAGTAAGAAGAACATACCCTGTAACTTTTGTAGAAGTTATTTTTATAATTTTTTATAGTTTAAATGATTATTGCTAACCTATTAATGTGCTTAATTTATAAAGTAAACTTTATCTTAGGTCCTTATATATTTGAAAACACATATGACATGTAGGATTCAGTATTTTCTGTGGATTCAGGCACAAGGGACTCTTGGAATATACCCTATGTAGAAATGGTTACATTCTATATAAGCTTCAGAAGATATGAGAGTAAAAGTGAAGTGGTAGCCATTATATACCATTCTAATCCATTTGGCTTGGAATCTTGCTATTGTAGAATTCTATGATGAATTTATAAGTGCTTTCTCTAATGCAATATGCATTTTGTAATTATTTCTTTAGTAATTAGTAGAAGACAGTTGGGGTAGAAATACCACCTGATAATAATAAATCAAGTTAAGTAGAAAGCTTTGGAGAAAAGAAACAAAAAGCTATGATGAAAGAAATGAAAGTAGAGAAAGATGAATGAGATAGAATCCACAAGATGTGAGTAGTGTGTGCTTAGTACAATGGGTCCAATATTGCTTAAAATCATGAATTACCTCAAGTACCTCAAGAAGAGCCTATCTGGAGGGTAAATGTGTCTGAGTGATTCCTTACTGTCTGGCTAACTAACTAAGAAAGTGAAAGAATAACAGTGAAACAAAATTTGAAGCATGAAGGAAAACTTACCCATAAAAAAGACAATTTATTGAAAATGAAGCATGTTAGAAACTAGAAGAAAACTTCAAACTTCAAAGGGAGTATGAAGAGAATACAAGGAAAGAGCCCTTGGTTATCCAAAAGCAAAGTCAGAAGGGAATGAATTCAGAAAAAAATAATAAATCAACCATTAGGTTCTACAAGACAGAACAAAATGAAAAGGGAACTGGTTTATTAAAAATTACGAGCCAGGAAACTAAAAGCAAACTAGCAGGGCTGTAGAAATTGCTTAGTGGTTAAGGTGTATGACTGTGAAGACTAAGAACCCAGATTCAATTCTCCAGGTCCCATGTAAGCCAGATACACAAGATGGCACATGCGTTGGAGTTTGTTTGTAGTGGCTGGAGGCCTTGGCCTGCCCATTCTCAATCTCTCTCTATCTCAACATATCTCAAATAAATAAATAAAATAGATAAATAAAATGTTTAAAAAACTAACATAAAGTCTAGGTAAGAGACATGAAGGAATAAATATGAGATAAGGAACAAATCAATGGTAGAGTAGACAAATTTAAAAATGTGTTCTAGAGCATTGTAAAAGCCTAAACAATGAAATTCACATTCATATTAGATCATTTCCTCTTGTATAAGACATAAAAGCACAGAGATAAGAAAACACAACCAAAGATTAGAGAATCCAATGATGAAAATAGTAAAATAATATAGGTATTTTTAATAATGGGAAATTTACATTTACTGATCTTTTTCTATGTATGGTGGTTTGAATATATGGCCTCATAGATTTAGGAATTTTTATTTATTTATCTTTTGGGTTTTCAAGAAAGGGTCTTGCTCCCAGGGTGACATGGACTTCACTATGGAGCCTCAGAATGTGCTCAAACTCATCCTTGTACTCAGCCTCTTGAATAAAGGCACTTTTAATTAGGACTGTGCTTGCAAATTGAGTATCCAGTGGACAGAGCCCTCCTGGGGAAGAGGTGCATCATTGCCATTGTGTCATCCAGCCCTGAGGTGTGTAAAGAGCAGTTTGAACTCTGGCATGTTGTACTTCCTGGTGTTGCTTTTCCTCTCTCTGCTATGCTGACGTATCACGAAGTGAGCAGGCTTCTTCTGCCATTGATGGAACATCCCCTGGACACTGTAAGCCTGAAATAAACCCTTTAGTGTCATAAGATACTTCTTGTTGGGTGTTTGTCTAGCAATGTCAAGGTTATTGCAACTCTGTTTATAAATGTATTTAATCATTTAGTCATTTTGTGGAAGTATTCCTGGTTTACAAAGAAGGAAACTGAGATACAATATAGCAAGGAATTAGAAAAGGATTGCACAGATAAAAAGTGCCAGAATTAAAGTTTAATGCCAGGTGCTTTAACTGATGCTTAGGTCTTGAAATATATTTTAAGTACTTATTTATGTACCTGTTTACTTATTTGAGATAAAGAGATCATGAGTGTATTGGACCCTCCCCTGCCACCGCAAATGAACCCCAGCCAAATGCAACACTTTGTGCATCTGGCTTCACATGTTTACTGGGGAATTGAACCCAGGCCACCAAGATTTGCAAAAAGGTATCTTTAACTATTGAGACATCTCCCCATTTCCCTGGAGAGATATTTTTTAAAACTTAAAAATAGGGGCTAGAGAGATGGCTTAGCTGTTAAGGCGCATGTCTGTGAAACCTAAGGACCCAGGTTTGATTCTCCAGGTCCCATGTAAGCCAGTTGCACAAGGGGATGCATGCATCTGGAGTTCGTTTGCTGTGGCTAGAGGCCCTGGCATGCCTATTTTCCCTCTCCCTCTCTCATAAATAAATAAATAAAAATCTTTAAAAAAAAACTAATAGAAAACCTGCTAGACTATGAAACAAAATATATGCCTCAGAATAGTGTTGGGAATTTTTTTTAAAAAATGCCTCTTGCAAGGAAACAAAAGGATAAATAAACCCAGGACATGTACACATATTCTCAAGATAGCCCACAAAGACAAGAAAAACTGAATGTGACAAGTAATGTAATCACAACCCTCAAGATGTGGAGGCAGCAGGTGAAGCGTTCCTGTCCAGTCTCAGGTAAGTTCAAGACAACCCTGTACTCTGTGAGAGACCCTAAATCAAAATAAATAAAATAGAAGTCTGAAGATATAGGTCAGTAGATAAAGTACTTGCATGCATGATTACCACAGTTTATATCCGCTGAGCCCAAGTAAAGCTGCAGGGTGTAAGTATATTTAAACCCAGCACATGTAAAACAAAAAGAGGGTTGGAGATGGAAGAATCACCCAGAAGTTCACCAACCAGCTATCCTGAAAATTGCAGCAGTTAACAAGAGAAACCTTACCTTAAACAAGTTGAAAGATGAGGACTGTCACCCACGGTTGTCCTCTGGCCTCCACAGGTGTTCTGCAGCATGTGTATAGCACTCTCACACAAACAAAATAACATGAATACACACATACAAATCACAGAAAAGTAATTTAACACTAAAATAAGAAATAGAAATAAATTATATATTAATTAAAAAAATAAAATTACAACAATATGTTCTTTTGGAAAAATATACCAAATATGGAAAGATATAAAACTATGGCTAGGCAAAGACAGATCTAACAAATGCAATAACAAGATATAATGAGCTACAATATTAGTACCAAAATTAATCAGGTTCAAAAAAAATAAGAAAAAAATAAAGAACAATTTTGTAACAGTTACAGTTCTCAAAGGAGATATTCTCATAGCACGTAGACACACTTGTGTGCACATGTGTGTGTGTGTCTTTGTGCATCTTTGTATGTGTGTGCATGTACATGTGGATGCAAGAAGTCAACACTGAGCATCTCTCTTAGCTGTAATCCAACTTATTTTTTGAGAGAAGATCTCCAGTTTAATCCACAGGTCAGCAACTTGGCTAGAGTAGCTACCCGTGTGCATGCCCCGGGTATTCTCCTGTCTCCACTACTTCAGTACTGGGGTTACAGGCCCAAGACACCATTCTTAGCATTTTAAATGGGAACTGGGGATCCAAACTGAGGTTCTTATGCTTATGCAGCACTTTACCCACTGAGACATCTATCTGCCATCATATATATAACATCATAAGATGTCTGGAAAGAATTACACTAAGTGAGGTAATCCAGGCCCAAAAAGCCAAGCGCCGTATGTTCTCCTTCATATGTGGATCCTAGCTACAGACGATTGGGCTTCTGTGTGAGAAGGAAAAAACTAAGTATCAGAGACAAGTGAGTTAGAAAGGAGATATAAAGGGAAGAGAAAGGAATAGAGGAGGGTACTTAATAGGTTGGTATTATATTTTTGTAACTAGAAGAATAGATTAACAGGGGTGAAAAGGTCCAAAGTAAGGTCAGGGGAAGAGATTGAGTAAAGGAAAGGTGGAGGGAGGGCTAACCAAAATCTAAGAGGATACAAATACTCATATGGAATCTTCCAGTTTCAGACAATGGAACACTCAGGATCCATAGATGGTTGTTAGAAAATTTTCAGTGCCAGAGATGGGATAGATACCTCCAGTGAGTTGTTGGCCAGGGAGGTCCCTGATGCTCCCAAAACATTATAAGGCCATTTCTGAGGCCTTTGGTTTCCCACCAGGAATTGATGGTAAGACCCTATTGCTGAAGACTCCACATACTTGGGCTGCAAAGCCGCTGAGAAATCCTGCTGGAACTGAGCTGATAACCTCCTCCATGTAGACCAGCTGACAGAAAGCTGGAAGAAGCCATTCTACATATAGTTCAATGGGAGAAAGGGATACCACCAGTGAAGATACTCAACAGTGGACACTACAAGCCTTATAATAGGCCAGCCAGGCCAAATGAGCCAGCAGGTGCAATAGTGGCACGTCTATCATAGTGGAAACCAACTGCTCTCCAATTGGACTGGAGGCCTGCTCCATGGGGGGGTGGAATACATCCCAGATACTGAAAATTTAAAACAGGGGTAGTCATGAGCCCTAGGGGTATAACATCTGCTGATGTCTGGATAAGTGTAT
Organism: Jaculus jaculus; assembly: GCF_020740685.1. Classification (NCBI taxonomy): domain Eukaryota; kingdom Metazoa; phylum Chordata; class Mammalia; order Rodentia; family Dipodidae; genus Jaculus; species Jaculus jaculus. The sequence goes on from NC_059105.1 coordinate 111,523,006, forward strand.
ATACTATGCTTATCAAACTGCCCAGTGAGCACTTCTCTTAATATTTATACCCTTATATTAATGCTACTCTCACTTTGGGTAGAGAATCTTCTCTTTTCAGATGGCAGTGACCTTGGGATGACTCAGAAGGTATTATAGTGCTGGAAAGAAGTGACTGGAGTACTGAGTAACGTCTCGATCACATCTTCCAAGGCTCAGGGTCTAATGCAGAAGAGGTGGCAGAAAGAATGTAAGAGCCAAAGGAAGGATAAGACTCCTTACAACATGCTCCTCCAGACACAAAATGGCCTGCATATCCATGACCTCACCATGCTTGACACTACCTACACAAGACCATCATAAGAGGAGGAAAAAATGATGACATCAAAATAAAAGAGCGACTGATTGAGATGGGGAGGGGATATGATAGAGAATGGAATTTCAAAGGGGAAAGTGGGGAGAGGGAGGGTATTACCATGGGATTTTTTTTATAATCATGGAAAACGTCAATAAAAATTGAGAGAAAAAAGAAATAACTAAATGCATTATAAGGGGTTGATACTTTATCATTGATCTGGTAAATGAAAAAATGAGTTGGGATATAAAATAACACTGAGCTTATCATACATATTAATATCTGTTCTCAACATAAAAAATTCAGATTATTCCATGTCATCATTAAGCATTTAAAAAGAATTAAATAATCCATAGGAAACAAAATAAAGTTCAATACATTTCCAACAGAATGAAATATAGTAATGCCTCTGATATCCCAGTAAGACTGGTACCAGCACAGAAGGGATGACTTAACAGTTAAGGCACTTGCTTGCAAAGCCAATGGACCCAGGTTTGACTTCCCAGGACCCATGTAAGCACAAGGTGACACATAAGAATGGAGGCCATTTGCAGCTGCTAGAGGCCCTGGTGTGCCCATACTCTCTCTCACTCTCACACTCAATTAAATAAATAAATAATTAAAAAATTTAAGTTAGCAAGAAATATGTTTTTACAAATAACTATTTAAATTTATTTGTTTATTTATTTTTTTATTATATTATATATTTAAGTTAAATTTAAATATTTAATTATAAGAAGAAAATAAAATTATTGAATTTATATAAAATTACAATAGTGCAATTTCATGTAGGTGAGATTTAGTTTCATCCTAACTTTAATTTCCTTTCAAAATTTTCCCTACTGGACAAGTTATCCTTTGAGATTCCTGAAAACATAATTAGAAATAGTAAAACAGCAGAACTATGTATTAGAACAAATATGGAATTGACAGTAGTTTATCTGAGTATTTAAAAATGACAATGAAATCCATAAAATATAATTTAAATACCAAAAGTAACAAGAAACAATATATATGCATGTACTCTTTACTAATAACAAAAATAAAAAATTATAGGACATACTATAGACATTATGCTAATGATTTTTTAAATATTTCTTCAAAAAGCAAGGTATCTTAGAAATAAGTACTTAAAACTGACATAGATAAAAGAATGATCAGTTAAATTATCATTAAAAAGATTCAAAAGTTATGTTTACTTATATACTTCATTGAATTAAATTCCAAAGTAAAATCCTATGTTTTCTTAACAGTGTATAGCACTAAATGGTAAGGGTAATTTTTCCAGTTGTCTTGATAACAGTATCTTTAAAAGGCTAGTTTATAAAATAAAAATACAAATAACTCTCACTCATAATAGTAATCCAAAAAATCATAAAGTATTAAGAAATCAAACTTACCAATGTATTAGAAGAGCAATGTACAATAAGAAACATTAATCAAGAATATAGAATTATAAGTGCAAATATTCTATAATACTCCCTGGCATGGCATAAACCATAAACTTTTAGGAACATAATTATATAAAAGGATCAGGAGCCCTAAAAATCTTTATATTTGGGGGCTGTAGGGAAGTCTTAGTGGTTAAGGCATTTGCCTGTGAAGCCAAAGGTTTGATTCTCCAGGACCCACATTAGCCAGATGCACAAAGGGTCACATTTGTCTGGAGTTCGTTTGCAGTGGCTGGAGGATCTGGTGTGCCCATTCTCTCTCTCTCTCTCTCTTTCTTTCTTTGTTAAATAAATACAAAAACAAAATCTTTATGTTTGGGATGGAGAGATGGCTTAGTGGTTATGGCACTTGCCTGCAAAGCCAAAGAACTCAGGTTCAATTCCCCAGGATCCATGTAAGCCAGATGCACAAGGTGACACATGCATCCAGAGTTTATTTCCAAGTGGCTGGAGGCCCTGTTGCACCCATTTTCTCTTTTCCTGCCTTTCTGCCTCTTCCTCTCTCTCTCTCAAATATAAAAATGAATACATAAAAAACTTTATATTCATCAATTCATCTTATGGGAAATTTTCCTACGAAATTAACCATATACAAGTTTTAAACTTGCCCTTAGAACGAGTGTTACAACACTGTTTTGATGCTTCAAACTCACAGCAGAAAATTTGGTAAACAGTACAAGACCTGCCAAAGGTAGGGTCCATACTCATATTCTTTCAGCAATAGGGGAGGAGCTTGTCACTGGAATACTTTTCCATGGAGAGATGCAAATAAATGTTTTTGTTGTTTGTTTGTTTCACTTTTTTTTTTTAACCCCAGCTAGGGCTCAGATGATGAACCAAAGTACAATTTCACTAAAAACAGTTTGGCCAACCTGTGAGTTTACTGTGGTTGCTACTAGAGCAGGCTGAGGGGTTGCTTACTGGAGCATGGATGACTCAAAGACCCAAACGCCAACTGCAGCCTAGGTGATGAGTAGGGAAGCTGTATCTCTGGGGCTCACGGCACAACCTGCAGTTCCGCTGCTATGAGAGCATTCAGCATACTGTATGACTGGTATGCAGCGGCGCTGGCCACAGGGTCTCTTCCCAAGAAACTATTTACCCTTTAGGTAAGCTTTGAAGGAATCATGAGCCTTTTCTCCTACACTTGTTGACTTCCTGGGTCTCCTGAGCTTCCCCCTTCCACCCAGAATGGAAAATGCTACACAACACTGGTCAAACTTGGACCATCAACACGTCACTGTTCCTTATAACCTTGGGAAGTGGCCACATGGACTGAGCGGTAGTCCAATAGCAGTGGCCTCTTAAATTCCAGTTCTCCCAGAACTGACTTCCTGCCTTTCTTCTCCCTTCAGGAGGGAATATTTCAAGTCAGAGGAATATGCTGTGCAGGACTTATTAGCAGCCCCCCAACCCAGAAGTTAATGGTTTCTGAGATGAGGGGAACCTTCATTCTCTTTAGTGGTACAGGGACTGGTAAGTGGTGGGGAGGCAAAGTTTCGTTGGAGTGGGAAGAGGACGAGGGAGAATTTAGTAGTATGTGTGCTTAAAGAGTAGTATATACATGTGTGAAAATGTAAAAAATAAAGTAGAAAGAATGAAAAGCCAGAACCTCTGACTTTGGAGCTGGGCACGGTAACATAAGCCTGTAAACCCTGCCCTTGGAGGAGGATGCAATTGAAGGCTGTCGTCCTAGCATGTTCCCGGCCAGCCTGAGCCACTGAGATCCTGCCCAGAAAACACAAATATTAATACTAGTAAAATAAAAAGTATATTTAAAAAAATACCAGAAAGCCCCATGAAACACATCTTTTCCCCCATTATATATAGATAGATAGATAGATAGATAGATAGATAGATAGATAGATAGATAGAGATATAGATGTAGATGTAGATGTAGATGTAGATGTAGATATATATATATTTCTTTTTCAAAGTATATTTTTTTAATTTTTTTGTTTATTTTTATTTATTTATTTGAAAGCATGAGAGAGGGAGAGAATGGGCGCACCAGGGCCTCCAGCCACTGCAAACAACCTCCAGATGCATGCGCCCCCTTATGCATCTGGCTAACGAGGGTTCTGGGGAAGTAAGCCTCAAACAGCAATCCTCAGGCTTCACAGGCAAGCACTTAATTGCTAAGCCATGTCTCCAGCCCTCAAGGTATGATCTTGCTCTATCCAGGCTGACCTGGAATTAACTATTAGTCTCTAGAGGAACAGAACTGCTAGAATGAATTGTTTTAAAAAGGGAATTTATTGGATTAGTTTATGGTAGTCCAATAGCAGTTGCAGGCCCGAGAATCATGAACCTGGTAGATGCTCAGTCCACGTGGCCAGATGTCTCAGCAGTCCTGACCCTTCACTGTAGATAGTGCTGGAAGTCCTGGAAGCTTCCTGAGGAGCTGCTGGGTTTCGATCCACATGGGTCTTCAGTTGATGCTGGTCTTCAGTCTGCACTGGTCTTCAATCCACGCTGGAAGGTAGCAAGCAGCTCCAGCAGCCAAGTGGAAAGAAGAAAGGAAGGAGCTCTTTTTACCCAGAGCTTCCTTATATAAAATCCCCCTGTGAGTGGGGCAGCCCACTCTGGGGGAAAGACTTCCTCCTTTAATTGATCCTTCCTGGAAGCAACCTTGAGACCCACTGGAAAGGGATTTCTGTGGATTACTAAACAGATCAAGTTGACAACACCTTAACTATCACAACCATGTAGTCTCAGACTATACTCAAACTCACTACAATCCTCCCAACTCTGGCTCCCAGTTGCTGGGATTAAAGGCATGCATGTACCACCATGTCTGACCTGACTCCTGATTTTTAAACCTGATCCTTCCTGTTCCTCTTCTCTTTCCATGCACAGAGCAACTGAGGTATGCCTAGCCTTTTCCTCTAAATTTCTCCCATTCAAATATGTAGGGCACCCAGACATGTAAAGCCCAGGAATGATGAGTGTTCTCTTTCCATCAAAAGCAGAAGAAACCATTGTTTTTCATTTATTTGCCGAGAGAGAGAGAGAGAGAGAGAGAGAGAGAGAGAAAATAAAGAAAGAATGTAACAACCAGGACCTCCAGCCACTGCAAATGAACTCCAGATGGATGCACCAATTTGTGCATCTGGCTTTATGTGGGTACTGAGGAATGGAACCTGGGTAATAAGGCTTTGCAAGCAAGGGCCTTAAAGCTGAGCCATCTCTCCAGCCTAAGTAGAAGACAATTTATGAAGACAAATTTTCCTGCTAATACGCAACCTATATAAATTCCCTAACCATACTTGCCTGAAAACAAAAATGTACATGATACAGATGCATATGAGCATATATAATGTGATTATTGGAAAATATTTCCATTCTATAAAACTCTTAGTTTTTCTTCTGTGACAGAGACAGTATTCTGTACAACAAATATTCATTGTCTGCTTTCATGATTGCTTGTATTAGGCTTGTTGGAAACACAATGAATGAAAACAAGATGGATTCAGAAATTTAACACACATCGATAAAAAAGTGAAAGGAAAGGATTTAGTTGAGAAAAAAAAAAATTACATACAGTGCAATCCCAACTGAGTTTTCAGTTGACCTACAGAGAGCTAGGGGCTAGTACGTTCCTTCATAGTTTGCCCAAATTCAGGTAAGGAGGTCCTGTGGGTGAGTGAAGCCAAATATTAGCCATAGATAATGCAGACAGCCAGCCACAAGCGCTCAAGCATTCAACAACTCACAATGCCAGCAGCCCATAGAGGAGAAATAGAATAGAGGAGTTGATGAGGAGAAACTGACCTGACAAATGAAGTTTTGAGAAGAACTACAGAACTAGTCCTTACTTATAGAATGTGTTTGATACTCAAACTTTGGCAAAGTGTTAGCAAGTACATGTCTTTTGTCATGAGCCAGGTGAGGCTGGGCATAGTATGGCAACAGCTCCAAAAATCTGAATAAAAAAAATAAAATAAAAATCTAAAATAAAAGTTTAATTCATTCTAATGTAGTGACCACTGAGTATCCTGACATTTTTTTTTTTTTTTTTTTTTAAGGAAACTATTCTCCATCAGTGACTTGGAGCCAATCATGTTTGGTCCTTCTGCTTGCTTGCTTAACCTGATGTGAGCATATTCACTGTGTGAAAGACTTGAGAGTCAAGGACATCCACTGTCTCTGCCTAGAGTTGACACCATTCCCTGTTCATATCTCAGTGGTCACACTAATCAGCCTAATGTTAAGGGACAGAGAGGGGTAGTTTTCCAAGAGTAAGATGGCACAGAGTATGGTGAGTGCAACTGCTCCACAATCTGTTCACCTTCTACCAGGGAGGAGGGTGGGTCTTGAAGGACTGAAACATTGCAGTGCCACCAGACAGACTGTATCTCTGAATCTCCATATAAGTGGCAGCAGGTGAACCATAAAGCTAGAAATAAACTTCTGAAGACATTACTGCATTTGATTTATCTACCCTAGCATCCAGGGCCATCAGGATAATAGTATTTTCGATATATTTTTCAGAGGGTTTCAAATTGCAGGTAACATGATTATCTTATAGATAGATGAAAATTATTTTTGAGACCATAATGTGGTTTTTTTTCTTATTTTTAAATAAAACTGGAAGAACTCACACTGAATTTACTCTTGAAATCATAGTAAATCCAAAGCACTGCCTGACAGATAGTGAGTGCTTAGTGCCTACTGTTGAACAGAGAACTGAATTCCTTGGCTGAACAAAGAGATAAATTATGGGTAGTGAAGGCTCAGTAAAGCGCTTGCTTTACATGAATGAAGCATTACATCTAAAGCACAGCATATAAACACACAGACATATATATAGATGTTTTATAGGTATGTGAAAATTATTTTTATGTTTTTAACATTTAGCTATTTATGAGAGTGAGGGAATGGGGGAAGAGAGAATGGGCACTCCAGGGCCTCCAGCCACTGTAAACAACCTCCAAACAACATATGGGCCACCATGTGCACCTGGCCTACATGGGTTCTGGGGAGTCAAACCTGGTCCTTAGACTTCACAGGCAAGCACTCTAAAGTCATATCTCCAGCCCTCTTTTTCTTTTCTTGACCTTCCATGACATCATGGCTTACCTGAACCTCTTTCTATTGTTGTGTACATATGGCTTCCAGTCGAGTTGTATGAAGTACTATATAATTCTTTAAACAATCACTGATTCCATTCTCATAGTTTAGAGCCTTCACCCAGGTTGTACCCTCTGTCAAGAAGGCTAGGTTGCCAGTCTGCTCCCAGCTAATACCAGCTCATTTCTCAGGATGGTGAATCAGTATTTTCTTCTATGGAAGTGTGGCCAGTAAATGAACTATAATTTTATGCTTCTCCATTTTTGTGTTGGTGTCACCATACCAAAGGTAAGTGTCCTTGTTTTACCTCTTCCTGTCATTCTAGAATAGATGAAGACAGCTCCTTGTTTGCCCTAAGGCCATATTGCCTTGTTTCATATCAATCCCTGCCCAACACCTACCACAGTGTCCCAACAGATATTGCTGCATATGTGGAGTTTATTCTTTTCCTTCCAAGGCTTAAACTATTGAGGTTCTTAGAAATCTGATTACTTGTTATTTAACCCACTCACACAGCTCCACCAGGGTATTCTTTGAACTAATCTTCACCAAACATCTTTGTGGATGCTCACATCTGGATTTAGCAAGCTTTTACATGCAAGACCTATAGTACAAAGTTCTAGTTTACTTTAACTCACAGATAGAGAATGAAAGTTATTCTATATAAAAGAGCATTTTGATTGCTCTCTTTAGCTGAGGTATAATTTGAAGTTAACTTGCCATAGCAACTCCATTAAATTTTGGAAAAAAAATATACCAAATTTTATTGCTATTTTTAGGACCTTGTTATTAGATTTTTTTGTGGTAAGACCCTACTGCTGAAGACACCATATGCTGTTGATACAGAGATGGAGTGACCTGGCTGGAATCTGGAATAGAGCCAGTCCCCAGACAGTTAGCTCATATAGTGTCAGAAGGTGCTACATGAGCTACTGGGGGAAAAAGACCAACATCTGTCCAAGCAACTCGTGGTCTAAGCTACTTAGTAGCAAACAACCTAACATGATGCTCAAACAAGTGCAATATTGGCACACAACCATTGTGCTCTTGATTTGGCTATCTGGTCGGCTCAATGGAATGGAACCCATAGCTAGAGCTGGGAAACAAGTCAGAACCATATCCAAAAGCAAGCCTACTCTCCATTACCAAGCTCCCACAAATCATGCACTACAAGAGGGCCTACACCTATTAAATTCTCTCTAAAAAATGGTTGTCCCATTTATCTGGTGCTAACTTCACTCTCCATTGGAGAATTTGCATCTCTTTTCCAGAAGGATGCAGATCCTAAGGAGAAGACCATCCCATCACACCTCAAAAGGGCCCCCGCTGAAACTAAAAGTAATTGGGGAAATGAACAAGAGTGCTGCTTTCTTGGTGAACCTGATACCAGCATAAGGGTGAAGGAGATACACACAGAGAACACTCAACTCCTACCAACCAGATATCCAGAGACACAGAGGCTCCCAAAACCTCATCACTGAAGTAGACCTAAAATGAACCCAACATGGCTCAGGGAAATTTGAGAAAGAGGGGGTTGAAAGAATGTTAGAACCACTCATGGGGTCATTATGCAAAGGGATATTGCTTCTAACCCATAACTTATGGCAAACCTCACAATGCACGACCCGTATTCCCCCAGGAAGAAGGTTCCTGTGAAGGGGGGAGGACAGGGAAGAGGCTAATGATGGTACCAACATGACTGTATATACTGTGTACATTATAATAATAAATAAAAAACTTAGGCTAAAGAGATGGCTTAGCGGTTAAAGCATTTTCCTGAAAAGCCAAAGGACCCAGGTTGGATTCCCCAGAACCCATGTTAGCCAGATGCACAAGGGAGCATGCATCTAGACTCTGGAGTTCGTTTGCACTGCCTGGAGGTCCTGGCACAACCATTCTCTCTCTTTCTTTCTCTCTCTCCCTCTTTCTCTCTGTCAAATAAATAAATAAAAATATTTATTAAAAAATAATAGGAAGTGGTAAACAAAGTTTACATTTCTTATTTGAGTTGATTTTTAAAACAGAAAAGAAAATTTTGATGGACTTTGTAAAAATATTTCTAATCCAACATATTTATCTCAGGGTTAATTGTCTTTGAATGAAAATACAGGCATGTGAAAGCAATTATGGAAAAATACATTATTAAATATTAAGTTTAACAAAGAATTTGAAATAAAAATATCTAAAGTGATTTATCAAGATTTTAAGTTGAACTACATTACTCATTATTATGTGATTTTAATTATAATAGCCATAATCCACTCATGTATCTAACAACTATAATTTGTCTTATATGTATAATGTGCATCCATTCTCAAATTTACATGTAAATGTACAAACAATATATTTTATCATGATTTTCAGTCATATTCAATCTTATTCACAAATTCAGTTATACTACATGATTTTGAGTTATTACTGTTTACATTAAGTTACCTCACAATAGTTTCCATATTCTGTAAAACCAAACTTCAGTGCAGAGATGAGCTACATCTTAGATTATAGTCAATATCTCAATATTGTAGATTGCATATGATGTATTTACTGAACGTAGTATACTTATTCCTAAGTCATTAAAATTAATTAAAAATGCTTACCACTGAAATATACAGTAGTTGTTCCTACGATATAATTGCAGCTAGAAAAATTAAACTATCTGTTATATAATTTAATTGAATCATAATAGATTCTTTTATAAGAGTTTGATCAAGGAATTCATGGTCCTATGAAGGGAAGTCCTATGAAAGCTCTTGAGTGGATCAATATTTTATATTTATGGTAGGCAGAGATAGAATCATCTATTTGCAATTTGTTCATTCTATTTCTTATAAACTTTATAATAACTAAGTAATAAATGGGAGATAGTAAACTGAAATATTTTTAACTTCAAAATGTAAAAACTTATAAATTATGAAACTAAGAAGTCAAATAAATAACTTTGTGGTAATTTAGATATGTCATTATACTAATTATCACAGTGAATCTGACATGACTATATGAAAAATACTTCTGGATTATAATACATTGTATAATATTTGACCAGAGTTGATAAATAACACTTACTCAAGGTATTAAATATTTGTTTTATGTTACATTCACAAAAATCTATGCTCGTTTTAATTTGTGAGCTACATTTTAATTTTATCTGATTCTATGAAGAAATCTTGACTTTTTTTATTTTTTACCACTTTGGAGGCTGAAAAAAAATGACATCAATGTCAAGATTTTCTGAAACAAAATAGTCAGTCTTGGGACTAAGTTCAATAAATTATCTGAAGAGAATTGCTAACTCCATGTAATTGCTTTAATCTGTATCATTAAGCAATACTTTTTTTTGTGGTAAGCAGTTCCACCGATCTGTTGTTTCCTTGTTTCAAGCCCAAGGACATATTTCAGTGTTATAATTTGTTCCTCTTAATGTGACTGTTATTTGTAGTTTAGGAGTGATTTGTACATTTTTTGACAAGGGACAGGGGACCTACAAATTATAAATGTATTATGGAAAATTAGAACCCAGTCACTGTTACTCATTGTTATGCTGACCATGTCTACACTTTCCAGTTTCTGAGCTTTGCTAACTTACATTTTCAATATTTCCCGTCTCTCTTAAACATTTATGTTTCTCCATCACTTTTGACAAGGCTTTTCTTAGAAATGATTTGCACCTCTGTGCTGCCCAGTTGCATTTTAAGAACCCATCCTCTGGTTGGAGGCCACAGGGCACCCTGCGAGCTAGCTAGAACAAAGAAGGACCACATCCATTGGCGCAGACACTAAATAATTTGATTCATGTAATAATGTCCCTTTGCTGTCAGCTTTTCCCAGGAGGTGGGAGAGGGAGTGAAGGCCAGAATCAATAACCCTGCCCAGGGGGGGTCTCAGTTATCTGGGTGTCAGCTACAATCTGATGGCAGATTTCTGGGCAACCAATCTTGGTTCCTTGTTTCTTCTATGTGGCAGAAGTGGTATATTTGAAGGATGATAGTAAGATTTCTTCCCTTCCCCTGAGGTTATACCCTGAATTTTTCAGAGGGATAGACAACAGCAATGGGAAGTTCTGGACCTGGGGTGCCTCACAGTAGCATACCCATTACAAAGTAATGTGCATCCATTCCAGTGTTGCAGGCACCTATTTACATCAGGAGAACAGTGATACCTTTTTGTGTGTCTCATACAAAACATTGCCCATCCCACCTCCTTTTCTTTCCTCTCTTATATGAAGCGCTGAATTAAGGCAGTTAGCCTCAGTAGCAGCCTTCCTCATAAAAGGTGAGTATTATGTCTCTTTCATAAGAATTAAAGATCTAATCTGGCCAGAGCTCCACCGATGCTGATCGTGGATAGAGGCTTCTTCAGAAATAGAAGACACATGATTACCTTTTATGGGTGAGATGTTCTAATTATTCAGTAGGGATTTGTTTCAGGTTACAGGATTTTTATTGGAAACCATTTAATTTCAGTAGCTGTCATTTGAAGTGGACAATGTAGAGGCACATCTAAGAATTACTGGAGCTCAAGGCCAGGTCTTCCATAATTTGCATACACCCATATAATATAATTTTTATCTTCTTTTCACATAGGAAGGCAGGAAAATTGCCGATATCATCCACAGACGGCTGCATAACACATTGGTCGTGGCAAACTGTTAATAATAATAATTCAGGAAATTCAATTTTAGGAACTGGCTATATTTATCCACACAAGAAGGACCTTCTCAGACGCTAACCAAAGCAAATGGGGGTGGGGAGTGGGATGATGTGTGCTTTCTCTTTTTCTGTGTCTTTACTACCTGCCACAGGAGAAGTTAAACCTGGTACATAATTTTCTGCAGCAACCAGATAATTTTAATAAAGAAGATTAAACAAAAAGCAGATGGATGAGCAAGAAAGAGGGGAAAAAAACTGTAAGCAAATAAGTAAGAGCTGACATGTATAAGTCGTTCCACTAATGTATGCTAGTGACTGTTCTTAGGTCTATTAAAGCAATTTGTGAAGCGATTACATTTGGTTTATGCAGATGGGGAACATAACCGAGTTCAGGCAGCTCTACTCTCACACCAAGCACTTACACTCATGCCTGCTAATATCCTGAGAGATGAAGTTTGTCATCACTCAAATGAAGCTTGCAGAGCACACCTTGTCTTCAGAAAATATCACCTTGTCAATAGATTTGCATTTTCTATGTTGCACAATTATTCCAGGATGTGCTTTTTAGGATGGAATTCTTAAGGCAATACCTTCACAACTGTTTGAGACCAAACAACCATGCCTCCCTTGCAGGCTTCTTCTCAAAGTGCTCTGCATATTGCCGTCTGGCTCCTTCATCATCAAAAACCATCAGTAGTACGGCCCTGAGGAAATGCAATCAGTTCCCCAAGGTGCCAGAGAATGGATGATATTATTTCCCCTCTCAGAGCGAGTGTTGGGCCTGTCCATGCACCTGTCTTCCACAAATGTTAAATAAAGCAATTTATGACTGAAAGAAGACTGAAAAGGAAGGGAAGCAGAAAATCAAATTTTTGAGGGGAAAGAGTTTGAAGGGTTTCACAGAGTGGTAGGAAAAAAAAGGTTACAAAGTATGATGGTGGGATTTCTACTTGAGTAGAAACCAAAATGCTCTCCATTGAGGAAATACTAAGTAGTTGTCATGGAAACTACAGAGATCTTCTATGAACCCTACAATATAAGCTTTCATATTGTCAGTAACTGAGGGTCCTTGGGGCCATATCAGGAGGAAGAGCACATCATGGCCATGGGAAGAATACTATCACCATAGCTATGGGGCAAAAGTGTGAACAACTTTGTAAGGGGTTTTTACTAATTGAAGGTTGAAAAATTCTGCCTAGCTTTCTCTGTGGCCTGTTCTGAGCTTAGTTATGGCAGAAACACTCTGAGCCAGTTGCTGTTTATTCTCCATAAATGTCTAGAATAGAACCATCCCTTTCACAATACCACTTTCCCAGCACACCTAGAATCTTCCAGTCCCAGAACTAGTGAGCAAGGATCTACTGTCCAAAAGAGACACAGCCTGGTATCAAGAAAATCCATATTGGCACTTGGATCACAAGCAGCATGGAACCAAAAGTTTTTGAACAACAAACCAATTGAGAGTGTGCAACGTGCTTGTGAAAATATTCAAGGCATAATTAGATAAATAACAGATCCAGTGTCTATTTTTACTTTGCGTTGATGAGAAGCTTTTCAGGAGAGACTGCTGGTAGTTAATTCTCCTTACCAACAATCTGTGTAATCACAAACCCCAATTAGCCCTGCCTGTTCCATGCTATACAAACTATTTCCTTAGCGCTTCACATCACTACTTTGTAATTAGCTTTCATCTACACGAGCTTTGACTAAAAAAATATAAAAGAGTATAAGTGATTGTACTGCCACTCAGTATTCCGCGAAATAATCGCTAGCGATTTCAATCAGATTAATTTTATCACCCGTATTAAGGAAAATTACCTCCCTCTTCACTCTCTACAGCTGAGGGCTATTTCATTTCCTGAGATGTTCATAAAAGCATAATATAAAGCAATCTGTAATTGTAAATATCCTTCCCTAATAACTTTGAGATATTTCCTTAATACATCTTTACATTTGGAGTTTCCGTTCCATAAAATACGGTAACAAGTGCTCTATTATGTTTTAAGTGTGTGCTGTTAAGCTGGACAACTTAGTGCTGTCCTTCCTGTTTTTACATAGGGTTATATTTAACTTGCAGATAATGGGAACAAGGTTTAAAAGTGATGGAGCGGAATAATGCCGTTACAGCAATAATATATCTTGCCTTTGTGAGGAACAGAACTTTACAGCCCTATTTCAGGTCAGCCAACACTGATGCCATTTTTCACAGCCTGACAACTTTCACCTTCACTCACATTCCACATAGGTCTAAACACCTTTTGCTAGCTGGGATACACATCTTCCTTTCTGTGTCCTTCATATTAAGGTACTTTGAGAAAGGCACAAAAGGAGGGATGAAGTAAAAGTAGAGCAAAAGACTATTGCACTACATGCTAACAGGACCTTTGTCTTCTAGAAGTCTCCACATGTAGGTATCTAATGGACTGAGATGTTCCACGAAGGATGTGAGATTCTGGGAAAGGTTTCCATCCTGGTTCTGTAGGCAGCTGGGACTTTCTTGTTGGCCTTGGTTACCTCTACCAGCCAGAAGCAGGGCCCTTCTCAGAACTAGAGGCACAAAGCTCACAATGCCTGGCTGCTTCAGCTCTCTGCCTCTTAGACAAAGTGATTTATTAGGTGGACCATTTATGCCATCAGGGATGAAACTCAAAATCTGATGTTAGACATACTCAGGATTCTGAACTCAAAACCAAGTCAAATTTCTCAAGCCAGGTACTTTGGGGAGTTTGTTTGACATCTCATTGTAAATATTAAAACACAATTTATATCCTGAGCTACCCATCCATAGTTTCATGCATAAAACAGTCCACCAGCATCTAAAATTTGGTGTATGTAGAAGCATGCAGAACTGTGTATAGCTGCTCTGATGGACACAGACCATTTAAATTTTATAATCACCATAGGAGATGGGCCGATGAAGAGGGAAGTTCCATCATTTGATGCAGTGGACCTGGAATGGTTTGTATATGGTCAGACCCTATATGGAAATGAAGTGTTTAGACAGCTTTAATCTACTTCCCTGCAGTAAATACAGGACCTCTCACCACCTCAACTCAAAGTGCTCTCCCTGCTTCACGTTCTTCATGCCTCTCTGTATCCAGGAAGTTGTTTTGTCTCTGTTTTTCTTTACCTTCCAAATAATGTAATGTGTTACAAAACCTTAGGGTTAAAAATAGGAAGAAAAGCCCGGCATGGTGGCACATACCTTTAATCTCAGAAATCAGGAGGCAGAGGTAGAAAGATTGCTATGAGTTTGAGGCCACCCTGAGACTACACAGTGAATTCCAGGTCAGCTTGGGCTAGAAAACGAGACCCTATCTCAAAAAAAAAAAAAAAAAAAAGGAAAAAGAATTGTGCATGGTGGCAGATGCCTTTAATCCCATTACTCAGGAGGCAGAGTAGGAAGATCAATATGAGTTCAAGACCATCCTGAGACTACATACTGAATTCCAGGTCAGCCTGGGCTACAGCCAGATACTACCTAATAAGATTAAAGAAAAAAGGAAGAAAAACAAAAATAAATATAGCCATCTGCATTGTTTTCAGCCTACCAATGGAGGAAGAGATGTAATGAAGTTGGTTAGTAAATAGTGATGACTGGGCCACAGGTTCACACCTGTGAACCTAAGAGGCAAGCTTCAGAGATTTCCAAGGATATATGAGGCACTTCAACTATGACCCAAACACTAGCCTGTTAGAGGGAAGGGCTACTTATGAGCAAAGTTCAACTGCTGTCTGTTTTTACTAAGCTCTAGTTACACCATCAATTCATTGCACAAAAGTTTTCACATTGCAGAAAAATTACCTTAGGAACTGGTATTTAAGCGGGGCATGTTGGAAAGTGCCTTTAATCCCAACACGAAGGAGGCTGAGATAGAGGTGGATCACTGTAAATTTAAGGCCAGCTTTGGCTACAGAGTGTTCAAGGTTAGCCTGGGCTGTAGAGAGGTCTTGCCTCAATAAATAAAAATAAATAGATAAATAACAAATGATTTAAATATTTAAACGTTTCTTATTTGCAAATTGTCTTAAGAAAAGTTTTAGTTCAGAATCATCAAACAGTTGCAAAGAGTTTTAACAATGCATTTTGTGATTCATTCTTCCCTTTGGCATGGTTCTTCTATTAAACTTACTATTTGTCAGCTGCTATTCTAAGAAGTGGATGGTACAGGGATGGTCTTTTTGTTTTCAACACAATAGATGGGAAAATATATTCATAACTTTCATTTTAATTGGTCATTTTTCCTTTTTTTCCTTGCTGATGTGTGGTTACTACTACAAAGGTAACTTATCTGAGAAAGAGACACAAGGCCAAAAACTATGAAATCCCTTTAAAACTTGTATCCCATTACCAGGAAACAGCTACTAGAGAGGGGTAGAGAAAGTCAACTCATATGCATCTTTATATTGTTCATGTTTGAATAAAAAGTAAAAATAAAAATATCTACACTGATTTGTGCTATTCACTGAAATGAAAAAAGTCAAAGTATTTAGTCTAACTTTCCAGTGGTACTATTCAGTTAGACCCAACTTCATCAACAGGGTATATGCACCCATCCTCTGATCCTGACTCACTGCTTGCCCTTGTGACTAGGCAGTGATGAGTGTACCAGTGAGCTGGTGAGCTGGGTCTTGTGGCTGAGTTTACTGAATCAGATGACCGCTAGCTGGCACAGCAGTGGGAGCCAGTGCTTTATAGGCATGAAGTGCTGACAGAACTCTGACCTCCGCTTGAAGCACTGTGTCATACACCTGAAGCAGAAGGGCATATGGACATTTTTAGTTCAGCTGCAGGACTGAAAAGTCATGGAAAGGAATAAGCAGGATGAGAAGACACATTCTCTGGGATTGAAGAGCTCCTGCAAGCCCATTTAACCCAGGGGAGAAATGGAAACCAAGCCCCCAATACAGTTGGTAATGCCAGAGGGCTCTCTGTTGTATTGGCAGACATGCAGTTCCAACTTTGAAATATTCCAGTAGCTTCCATGGGGAGAAAGATACATATAGGCTAATATTTGAAAATAGTCTGCTTCTTTTCAGGCCTGTGTGAGCATGCTCAGGACACAATAAACACACAGAGCAAGGGGGCTTATATAAAGGAATTTATGCTTTGCTTATGTGTTTATAGCTACACTTCATTCTCCCCCATTGTAGTTGCCAACGTATGTTTCAAAAACTACCTCCACAGGTTAGAGGGATTCTACACTGACATCTTCACCTCTTTCAGCATTTAAAAATCTTCCATTACTTGCAAAGTTTCTCAATAGAGTTTGTGCCACTTCTTATCTTTGTTTCCCTGTACATAATGTGATTTTTTTTTCTTCTTAGCATGTCTCAAAATTTTCTACTTAATTTCTCCAAACTTTTTAAATCTTTTTGTTTGTTTTTATGTATTTATTTGAGAGCAACAGACAGAGAGAGAAAGAGGCAGATATAGAGAGAGAATGGGCAAGCCAGTGCCTCCAACCACTGCAAACGAAGTTCAGACGTGTGTGCCTCTTTGTGCATCTGGCTAACATGGATCCTGGAGAAACAAGCCTTAAACCAGAGTCCTTAGGCTTCACAGGCAAGTGCTTAACTGCTAAGCCATCTCTGTAGCCTAATTTCTCCAAACTTTTGTGGTTACCCTATTTGAGTTTGTTGAGTTTCTTGGACCAATGAATATATAATTTTCTTACATTTGAAATATTTTATGCCACTATTTCTTTAATTATTTCCCAGCCTCCTCTCCTTTTTCTTCCAGGGATACCATATATATATTTTCAAAATCTGTATATTATGAATATATTATGTAAAAATACATGTGCTCATAATTATAAGGCCTTTAACAAATTATACAAAATAAATTTCAATTATATGTCTAACATATATATTATACATCATGAAATGATATTATATTTTGAAAAGAGAAAGTAACATTTAATTTGAAAGGGTTGAGACCCATCTTTTAAAATTACAAGCACTTAGTTTACTAGGAATTTGTAAATTCTGTTGTCTATGCCTCTGTTCTGTGTCCTGAGCACACAAATACATGCTTGAATATTAGGATACTATCACGTATCATCTATGATATATAATATATATTATAAGCCATTATGTATGGTACCTCAGGCCTACTCATATTTTAGTCTTTTTTGCTTCTATGCCTTTGTTGGGATTTTTCTATTTGCCTTCAAGTTCGCTAGTCTTTTCTTCTGCTCATCAGCTACTTAACTAATCTTTGAAGTCATCATTTCATGTATTGTACTTTAAGTTCTATGGTTTCATTTGCTTCTTTTTCTTGTTTGCATTTCTGTCTCCATTGTGATGGAACTTTGTCATCAACTTTACTAGACTGAGACACACTTAGAAAGATAGTAAATAACATTTTTGTCCTTCTCAGTGTGAGCAATTCCAAACATACTGGCAGGTGTATTAATGAACTGAGTGGGGAAGATTCACACTGAAAATGGGTAGCACTATCCAATAGGCTGAGGCCCAGGTGGAACAAAAAAAGGCAGAATAAAGGAGAATCTTGTACTCATAGCCCACTCTCCTTTACTTAAGGAGGGTGTCTTGTTGCTTTGTTTGTTTTTACATTTTTTACTACTGCTGTCATTATCCATTGACATCAGACTCCTGAATCTTCCACCTTTGAGTACATATCTGCAACAGCAGCTCTTTAGGGAACCTAGGAACCTTTTGTATGGAACTTTTCAGCTTATTATACCAAGCAACTGCAAGCTCGGGGGCTCTTCAGCTTCTGTTTATGTTAAATCATCTAACAGATACCTCTAATATGTTCATATTATGGACTGTACTTCTCAGGAGAATCTTGACTAGTACATCCCATTGTTGTCTTGGTTTTCCTTTCAAATCTTGAATACAATACATTCTAATAGCTTTATGTACTAACTTCACAACAGAGGCATGACTATAATACATTTCAAGTACTTTCTAATTAAATTTCACACTGTCAATTATATGCTTGTTTCCATTGATTGATATGAGTTATACTTTCCAGCTTGCTCAAGTGTCTAGTATTTATTTGTGGGGCTTGTTATGTTTCTGTTGAATGCACAAATTTTGTGGCTGTATTTGGACTACTGGAATTTACTGTGGCAAAAAGTTATTTGCATATAATTTTTATCTTTTGGAAGCCTAACTTTAAACTATATTAGGGTAGTCCTAGAGTACCTGTTGTTGGGTGATGGTTTAAAGGGCAAATAAAATGTCATTCTGGTAGGGTTTCTGCTGAATGCCTTTCATATACAAGAAAATTTTATCACTATGTGTTCTCTCTTTCTCTTCCTTTCTCTTTCCTTCCCTCGCTCCAGTATTCCACTTTATTTTGTAAGTTCCAGTGAAATAAACATACTTGAAATTCCATCATTTTCCATTGCAAAAGTTTTTCTAAAAAGATTCCAAGAGGTGCACATTTTAATCCTTAGAAAGTTTCAAATATTATGTAAACATCTAGAGAATAGTTTTTGGTACTCAGTTGATTGAATCCACAAAAAGATTATTGAAGGAATATTTGAATCCTGACATTGGAGTTTTACTGAATGATGAATAATTAACCTGCTAATATGGGTATTCTCTGAACTAACTCTAGTTATAAAAGTAAATAAGGGCTGGAGAGATGGCTTAGTGGTTAAGCGCTTGCCTGTGAAGCCTAAGAACCCCGGTTCGAGGCTCGGTTCTCCAGGTCCCACGTTAGCCAGATGCACAAGGGGGCGCACGCGTCTGGAGTTCGTTTGCAGAGGCTGCAAGCCCTGGCGCGCCCATTCTCTCTCTCTCCCTCTATCTGTCTTTCTCTCTGTGTCTGTCGCTCTCAAATAAATAAATTTAAAAAAAAAGTAAATAAAAGAGTGAAATCACAAAAGGGTTGAGACCTTTGGACCTAAAGAAGACTTCACATCCCAAAAGCTGTTCATATTTGTGTACATGAAATGAAAAGTCCTTCTTACAATTGAAATTTCTGCTTATTAAAAGTAACATATCCTCTTCTGTCCTCTTCTGCTGTACAGCATTTAAACAGTAAACTTTTCAGAACAGGTCACCGATGTCTAAAAACTTACAGAATCTTATTATTTAAAATAAGGTTGACTGAACTGAAAGGGTTAAGGAAGAGCAAATCCTTTTAAAATATAAGTACCCAATTTACTAGTGATTTGTACCAATGCACAAATCAAATTAATTGCACTTTTTCTGGAAATATTACAAGTGGAGAGAGAACTTTCACATTCATCAAACCCATTTAAATCCATTTGAAACCATTTTTGAAAGGCATTAAAAAGATTTAACTGTTTGAGGAGTTTGCAAGGCTATTTGGGCACAATTATTTAAAAGTATTAAAACACCCTGTGGTTTTCCCTAAATTTAGTAGCATGATGCCCAGTACTTCTTCTAACACTCTCTTAAACAGTGAATCCATCAGATGTTTGACATTGGCCTCAGTAGTTTTATCATAGCAAAGTTGCTGGCATCATAAGAGCCCAAAGCACTTTCTCCTTCAAGAAATATATATTATTAACTCTAATTAGAAAGAAATCAAGGAACAAGCTGTCAGCTGAAATTTGTGATTACTCATAAAATGTTAAGGGCCACAATGGTTCAATTTAAAATGCTGCCTGCCACTAACATTTCCTTTCCTTTTGCTATAATCACTTAACAAAGAAAAAGCATTCTGAGCTGCAGAAATTACATCAGAAAACTCACAGTCATGTTGCTCAGTGAAGTTCTTTGCAGGATGAAATGTAATCATTCTTATGAGATTGGCTTTCAGTCTCATAAAATTTTTGTTTTAGAGGCCCCTAAAGACTTTGGGGGAAATAATATGGCCATTTCCCCAAATCAAACACCCTGGTTTAATGTCATTAATACACATAAGTGAAGCTAGGAGGGAGTGAAGTGGCTGAGTTAGAAAGCTGAGAGTACCACTCCACACAGTGCAGGTGTGAGTAACAACATGCCTGCAATTTCTCTTAATAGATATCAGGTAGCAATAGCCCCATTCACCCAGAGGACAAACACAGTACCCAGCTTGTCCTATTACAGCTTTTCATTAGGGAACAACCATGACTGCTTTAAACAGAAGCTACAATTCTTGCACAGAAACATACTAGGAAGTGGGCCGAAGACTTGGCTCCAGCTTCAACTGTGTTTACCACTTGGTGCCCTGCATTTCAGCGCACTCACAGGTTGCATGCACAGGCAACAGACTACAAGTCTGTACACGTGGCTTACTGTCCTTTCAGAAGGGCAGCCTCAAGATTCTGAGTGGAATTAGTCTTGTCAAATGACTTATTCCACCTGCTCATAGAAACCCACATGATCATAACTATTACAGAATGCTTTCCTGGGCTGACAAAAGAAAGGGCTTCAGTCATTTTCTTTTTCAGATGCATATGTTGAGATATACATCAATATGAACAAATCATATTAACATGCCTAATTCCAGCTACAGAGCTGACTTTAGTATTTCCTATTTTCTGCATTTATCCTCTCATTTTCAAGAAAATTTCAATTTACCTTTAAAATGAGATTTTGTGCTTAGACTCATGACCCTTTAAGAAGACAGCAGGGATTTTTCAAGATGCTGTGAGTGTTAGTCCCAGGACTAGTAATTCTATTGCTCTCTCCACCATTCTAGTTTTTAAGTGCACAAGGTCCCAGCTTTGTCTTCTACTTTATTCCAGTACAGTTCCACCTACGGAGCCAAATTTCTTTAATGAGAAACTTGTTGTTTTGGAAGCCAGACTAACTTCTAGCAATACTGTGCCTGCCTACAGTGTACCAAGCTAATACCAGTGTTTTCATTTCTAAACTTACCGTGTTTGTTGGACTGTGGAAGACCATATGGTTTCAGTCAGATACTGTCTTGATGGCAGAATCAGCAAGATATATTAATGCAATATTCTGGGGGATAAAGGGTGTTCCTCAGACTTGAGAACCCCAATTTTGGGGTTATTTTCATTATTTTAATAAATAATTGATAAAAATAGAATCAAGATAGATAGCATATGGATTATTGAGTTCATTTAGGGAGAAATTATGAATTGTGAGGTTTATTTAAGGAAAATTTGTGTCTAGGAAGAGATTAGCGCAGTTACACATGCACATAGAAGACAGCACCTAGAATCCCATAATAACAGATTGAGAGGACACATGTGCACACTCGTGTGCAAGCAAAGTGTCAGCCCTATACCTCCACATAGGAGAAAACTCTTAGTAAAGCTAAGTGATAAAGGGATGATGAACTTGAAGCCTAAGGAAGGATAACTGGTGGCAAGCACCACAGCAGAAACCTGGAAATTCAGACTCCAGAAAAATAAAAAATCAAAGTAAGAAGCCACCCCAAAGTGATACTCAGGTAGAAGGCATGAGGGGAAACCCATCTGCGAAAAGTGCTCTTCCTGTCCCAGCATGGCTGAGAAGCATTTACTGACTTAACTACCTTGTGCCCTGGGAGGTGAGATAACAGGGAGGAAAGAGCTGGGCCATGTGGGCAGCCTTTATTCATATCAGAAATCCAACTAGGGTGAAACTAGTTATCAGACTCAGGTGCATAAAGAGAGCCCTGGTTGGCTCAAATCAGGTAGACAAGATCTTACTGGATTGTGAAGTCATGGGTTATGTGGGGAAGGCTGATACAGAGAAGCTGAGCTGAAGAAGTTGCTGGCAACTCTTATAGAGAACAGGGTCAGACATGAGTCCTAGTTTTGCTAGGAAGAATGACATCTTCTTGTTCCCTATTTGGTCTTCTATTACTAACTACCTGTGAAAGCTACCTTATTCCCATTTGTCCTTCAATACTAGGCTTCCTTTGTTTCCAGCATCTACTCTGCCATGAAACATGCCTGGGCTGCAGATGCCTCCACCTTTCTTTGAGGTCTTGGCCTTTATTCTGCCCTACCCTCCAGCCTCCAGGATTCCTGCCTGGAGTTTATACTTTTTCACATCCATTATTCTACCTCCACCAAGGCTTAAGAGTCCTCTGTTGCACTTAAGTGAATTAAAGTGTCCAAGATCATTGATTGTATAGTCCTGGGAATTATAACCAAGGGCAATGCTTTTGTTTCTGGGATGGATTGTGTCCAATTATGTTACATATGTTTATGATAACCAAAGTGTTTCAAAGTAATGCCACTCTTCTTTCCAAAACAAAGTTTACTATACAGCTGTTTCCTCTAACAGAAGTAGGATAATAAAAGACAGGGAAAAGTGCTCCTCCTTTCAGAATCTGGTTGAAGTCTCTCAACAGTAAGAGTCAAGAATTCCCAGGGTTGGAGAGATAGCTTAAAGGTTAAGGCAAAGGTGCTTGCCTGCTATGCTAAATGACTCAGGTTCTATCCCTGAAGACCCACATAAGCCAGATTCACAAGGTGGTGAATGTGTCTGGAGTTTGCAGTGGCTGAAGACCCTGGCATGCCCATTCATATCCCCCTCCCCCATCTCTCTCAACATATTTTTTAAAGTTTCATATAGAAATATTTCAAATAAGAGTGTTAAAATAGTGATGACCAATTTTTAAGGTCTAAATGTGTATGACCATATATGGCTTATTTCCTGTCCCAGTTATATACCTGTAATTCTCTGTGAGCCTCATAAAAAATCCCATTTATAATAAAGGCATGTCTTAGCCATCTTATGCACTCTTTCTGGCCTATGGTCTTACCTTATCAGATTACAGACCTATCAAAGACACTATTACACAGAGGCTACCCTATGACCTGATTTACAAAAGAGAACAGCTTCTTAGCAATCTTTATATATGTCACTTAAGAAGTACTAATATCATATAACTGTTGTTAAGACACTTAAGCCTTACTGATTCTCTTAAGAATCCCACATGCTTGGGTATATACTATCCTTGAGAGTTTGTTATCCCTGCTTAGATCTATATTAAAATCATTTAAGGAACTCCAACTTTGCTTAATAATCTCATACTGATATTCTTTCCAAGAGTGAGGTCAAGAATCACAGCTTCACATGATTAGAGGTTGCTGAAAGGGACTCAGGCTGCCATGGGTGACTGGTGGCAGTGAGGAGCTCTGACTCTGGCCCACCCTACTGTGACTGATAGGAGTTGAAATTACAGAAGCCAGAGGGCTTTTTCATCAGCACCTCTTCAAACACCAGCCCAGCTACACCGACCATTAGGACTACTGCTAACTGAAAAAGAAGGAAGGAAGAAAGAGCTACCACAGATTCTGTTGTCACTCAGGTTGTCTTCTGTAGGGCCAATGCTATAGTGAATCACCTTTAATTCCCAACCTCCAGATTGACCTGTAACATGTTGATTCAATTCTGTTGATAAGGGGAACAATTAAAACTGTGTGTTTCTTTTGAGGCATCTGAAAAGCTGATGACAAAGACAACCAGCAGAATATGACACTGCTGGGCCTGAGCAAGCCACCATCTGTGGGAGCAGAAACAAGGAGAAGTGGTGACCACCTTGAGAGAGGCATTCCTCAAACTGCTAGGTTCAGAATGGAAACAGTTGTGCTCACCCAGAGGTGGTTGGCCTAAACCATCACATACTACTGTGCCCAATAGGCCATGCCTTCTCCTTATGGCTGGAAGTGCTGAGCCAGATGGAACAGAGAAAACCTGCCTTGGTACAAAGGCTTCACATCACTCACAGTGCTGATTGTGGATATCGTCATTGGCATTGGAAGCTGTCCACATCAGCAGCCAGCCCTTATCCCCACATCTGTACACACTTCACATGAGCATGCTTTCCCATGCCAATTAAGGGGACACTGCTTTTCTGACCTTCTAGTTTGGCATCTGTTCTTAGCTTTATTTTCTTTTCTTTTCAGGATTCAATAGCAGTCTACCTTTGTAAGAAGCAGCTAAACAATTTATATCTTTAAAATGCTACCAGAATGTAAGATACTATTATTTTTATTATTAATGTCTTAGTAAAGAAAAAGAATAATCCATACATTGAGGGAAAATGAATCCCTCTCAAAAGTTAAGTCAGTTTTGCATTAAAAATACAAACCACTACCTGAAGTTCCATATCAGACAACATCAACAACAAATTAAAAGCTTTTTGCCTTCATACTACCAACTTTATCAATGTTTGGTTTGCTTTCTGTGAAGCTCAGGATTGAACCCAGAGACTCACTTATACCAGGCAAATGTTCTATCACTGAGCTAAACCTCAGAGCCCACACAGTACCAATTTTTAAAACCTTAATATTTAAGTACATGGAAAAACCATAGCCCCAGACACCTGATTCAGGCATATAAATATAGTTTTGTATCCACAGAACCTTATATGTGAAAAGGATTATCACACATGCAAACACATTGGCTGCTTCCAGAAACTTGGCCCTGAAAGTTTGACTATATTTTACCACTGGCAGATGTTGTTGTTGTTTTTATCATAGGAGACGTTGGTATTTTTACACATTTCAGGAAGGATTGCTGAAATCACAAATGCTTTTGAAAACAAACTAAAATAATCATTTATATTCGCGGTCCAAAATAAGGTAAAAAGTCAGAGACAGTTTCCTATATTGGTCCTTTAATGAGCTGTCCTTTCTTCGCCTCTCCTAGGCAAATGCAGAATGATGTGTGATTTGCTTTCCAAGCCAGGTCACCTTTAAGAGCCAAGGGATGGCGGTTGCCACCGAATTGGTCGCCAGCCCTCACCGGAGATGTCTGCCTGTGCAAAACCTGTGACAAAGGACTGAAATGACAGCACTCTGACTCACTCCTACATTGTGTTTGTTTAGGAAGGTCCTAGAAATTGTATTTCACCAACCACATTCGCTATCAACACACAATTATCTGGCTTAATCATGTGGAACAGTGGCAAATTCACCTGGGGCTTAAGAACTAATGACATTCTCGTCTGAGCTGCTTTAGTGAAATGGCCTAGCACCTGAAGCAGGAACAGCAAGATTGCTCAAGAAAATTTGGTTTTCTGTTTTCATTTCACAGCATAGGGCCTCTGCTCAAATCAACAAACACTCCTTATTAAATAGCTGTGGTAGCCAACTTCTCCGCACTGTGTGCATGGCTCAGAATGTACTTGGAGCACCCCAACCTTTACAGAGAAGGAATTGCCTCTGACTCACTGGAGATGCATTGTCTTTTTGATGGTGGGAATAAGTAAATAAATTGGCATTGAATAATTTGTGTATGATCACAGGTATTAGTGTATCTGACCCCTCGAGGGCTTGACAACTCCCAGGCTCAAGACCTCCACCATGCACTTCTAGGTTCAGGAATATATATATAAATACACACACACACACACACACACACACACACACACATATTCATTTCCTCTAGCCACCTGCTATGAGGGCATTAATATTCCGCTTACTCCAGAAAAATCCAGCCCCTAACCCTCGGCCTTAAACCCCCAAAGTGTGAGAGCTTTGTGGAGTCACTGCTGACTCTGCGGCTAAATTCCACAGAGGGGAGAGGGCAATTTTCAAAAGCTGGTAGTGGCAAGAAATTGAGTGTACAGACCTCCAAATGCTTCAAAGAAAGGGTCAGGTTAAGTGCCCTTTTTGAGGGCTGCACAAGAAATGGCCTGTCTTTATGAAAAGAATGAAGATTCCTTTTCATTAACACAAAAGCAGAACAGAAGAGCATGCTCAAGCCCCACCTTTCCTGTGGCGTGCTTTCTATACCGAATGTCCTTTTTTTTTTACCATTAGTTTCATAATTTTTGTTGTGCCCTTCTTGTTATTAAGGACTAAAGGGGCACAAAGTTGGTAAACAGAATGGCGTACTGCATTAACTTTAGCTTAATTGTTTGCTGTTGTGGCTATCTTTTTGCTGGGTTTCCATTGTTAGAGCCCTGGAGCTTGCTGGACAGTGAAAATTTAGAAATCTGGAGGTTTGGGGAAGGTTAGATGTGGCACCTGGGTGCTGGCCCCCACCTTACCAGTCCCCTTTCATCTCATTACTTCTAAATATCCCACACCACCACTACCTTCTGTACCTGTTGAGTATGTAGCCACCTAGGAAATGGGATGACACTGTCAGGGGAGGGCAGTAACATATGCTAAGATGCCCCAAGTGAAAATCCAACATTTTAAAAGTTTTTTTTTTTTTTTAATTTTTTATTTATTTATTTGAGAGCGGCAGACACAGAGAGAAAGACAGATAGAGGGAGAAAGAGAGAATGGGCGCGCCAGGGCTTCCAGCCTCTGCAAACGAACTCCAGACGCGTGCGCCCCCTTGTGCATCTGGCTAACGTGGGACCTGGAGAACCGAGCCTTGAACCGGGGTTCTTAGGCTTCACAGGCAAGCGCTTAACCGCTAAGCCATCTCTCCAGCCCCAAATCCAACATTTTAAAAGGCCATAAATCAGAAATATTTTGAGAGCTGACATAGCAATACACATGATATTTCCACACACTGGTTATTGTTTTATGTATACAATCACCTTAAAATACTAGACAAAATCACCCTCAGGCTACTCATGTAAGGTATACATGAACCACAAATGAATTTAACATTTAAACTTGGGACTCATCCCCAAATTGCCTCATTATGTATAAGCCATATTCCAAAAATCTGAAATGCTCCATGATCAACACTTCTTTTCCCAAGCATTTTGGATAAAAGACACTCAATCTGTAATATATACAGAGCAGTAAAGATCTAAAATTAAGAAAGCAAACAAACCATGGGAAGGCTAAACATTAGCATGACTTCACAGCTTGAGGCAAGAAGATTACAAGTTCAAAGCCTGCATAGGCACAAAATGAGTTCCAGGAGAACTTTGCTAATTTAGTCTCTGTTTTGAAAAGAAAGTTTTAAAAAATGGGCTGGGGATATAACAATGCAGTATAGTATTCTCCAACCATGTTGAGACCTTAGCATTAATGCACACACAATAACTCACATGCATGCACGTGTACGCATGCGCGCGCGCGCACACACACACACACACACACACACACACACATACACACAATCAATTGGTATACTAAATTTGAATATTATGCTTTTTTTAATTTTTTTTTAAATTTTTTATTTATTTATTTGAGAGAGACAGACACAGAGAGAAAGACAGATAGAGGGAGAGAGAGAGAATGGGCGCACCAGGGCTTCCAGCCTCTGCAAACGAACTCCAGACGCGTGTGCCCCCTTGTGCATCTGGCTAACGTGGGACCTGGGGAACTGAGCCTCAAACCGGGGTCCTTAGGCTTCACAGGCAAGCGCTTAACCGCTAAGCCAGCTCTCTAGCTCTGAATATTATGCTTTTTAAGAAGAGGAGGCATTTTACTGGGGAGTCTTTCTATTATTAACAAAGTAAAGCATTTTCTAACTGACCTTAATAGTATAGTAAATTCTGATGATATAAACAATGGTGCTAAAAGACTCCACAGTGAACAGGTTCACAGACCCAAGTTTCACAGATCAAGTTTATGTGGTTCCTCAGCAGACAACGATGTTACTATTTCAATCTTGAGACAAAATGCAATCAACCTGCATTTTCTTGTTCACATAATGTCACCTCACACTGATGGCAAAAGTACAGGGCTGCTTATCAGTCAACAGCCTGTCTTTGTTGGATAGAAAGCCATCTTCCAATCTTTCTGTAATGAATGCTTGGGTATTTCTCACAGTGCATAGATACCTATGCCATAAGTAAGCAGTGTACACATGAAGAGCTTGAGTTCAGAGAAGGAATAAAGTCAGTTAAAGTCAACCAACTATTAACAGCACTCCTATAGCATGTCTTTTCGAAAATGTCTTTGAAGTTTCTAAAAGGACAAGCATCTAGAAAAACCTAAATCTACACTAGAAAAGTTATTCTTGTGGCTGAGAAGATGGCTCAGTGATTAAAGACACTTGCGTGTCAGGTTTGTTTCCCCAGAACCCATGTAAAGGCAGAGGCACAAAGTGGCACATGTGTCTGGAGTTCATTTGCAGAGGCAAGAGGCCCTATTGTGCCCATATACACTCATTCATTCTCTCTCTCCTCTCTATCTCCACTCTTACTCACTCCCTCTCTGTCTCTCTCATAAATGAATAAACATATTTGTAAATGTTACCCTTGACTAGCTAAAGATCCAGTTTCACTTTTTTGTGTGTATTCTAGAGTCAGACCACTCATCAACATCACGTTTCCTCCGGTCCTTTCATCAAGGGTTGATGGATGTTTTCTGAATGTATATACAGTTAACATGATAATGCTCTGCCAGAAAGAAAACCACAGGGTGGATTTTGTAGAAGTATGGAAAAATAAAATGAGCTTACTTTATAGCATATAACTATGAATTACAACTATAGGAGATATGCAAGAGTTTAATGAGCAAAAATGAAAAAGTATATTTTCTATTGATAGAGGGAAATATGGTAATACATTGCAAGAAAAAATACATTTGCACAGAATCTTAAAATATTGTGAAGAGCATTATTTTGGCTTCTCTAAAAGATAGGAAACAATATTCCAAGTGGAGGAAAAAGTCTTCATTCACTCAACTATTCATTTATTCACTTTATAATTATTACTACTGATCTAGCCCCTGAAGAGTACTGAGGAAATCTACATGAATCCTGTCCTTGTAGATTGGATGTCCATTGGAGGAAACATGCAATTATCAAATAATTACTTAGCTACAAGCTGTGCTGAGTAACATGCCAGGAAGAAGAAAGGTACTGTGCAACAGGGACACAGACAACATCAACAGTGCCGAGTCTCTTTGACAAGCTGATCCAGACACAAGGAATGAAAATGAGAGTCATGTGCATATGGAAGACAGAGCTTTAGAGGCAAGAAGAATGGCCCTACCTGTACTAGTATATTTTAATATGCAAAGGAAAATTGGTATCTATCTAAAGTGAAGAGCTAATATGCTGATATCTAGACCAACTACAGAAGAGTTGGATTTGCAGCCTGACAGAATGAATCTAGGACAGCAACCCACTTTGCTGAGTTTTGATATATCTCTTCTCTCACTTTTCCATGTGTTATATAGGACTGCCTGTGAGTCATTTTCCCACCCTACAGCCACTTATAGACTGATTTAAAAAAGAAAAGGAACAGCCCAAATCTGATCATAAAGAAACAAAAGAAAAAAATGATGATCTCCCCAAAGCTTTAGTTTTCTCTGGCATTATTAAGCAATTCCTTTCTTGCACTTACCTAGGCCTATAGCAAAAATGATCAACTGTCTTTCCTCAAGGTGAAGAGTGTCTCTCACTGCCCATAGAAAGTTCAATTATACATCCATGAACCACTCAAATTTATATAATGCAATTATCTGAAACAATTAACAAAATAAGCAAATTAAAGAAATAGTTTCTGGGCTGGAGAAATGGCTTTGTGGTTAAGTGCTTGCCTGTGAAACCTAAGGACCCTAGTTCAAGGCTTGATTCCCCAGGACCCACATTAGCCAGTTGCACAAGGGAGTGTATGTATGTGGAGTTTGTTTACAGTGGCTGGAAGCCCTGGCATGCCCATTCTCTCTCTTTCTCCCTCTCCTTCTTTCTCTCACTGTCCATCACTCTCAAATAAATAAATAATTTTTTAAAAAAATTAAATAAATAAATATTTTCTTCTATATCTGAATCTTTTACATTGTTCCACAAGCCATAGGTTTCAAAAATAATCTTGTGGTTTTTAAGTAAGTAGGATGAAGTAAAAGTGCCCACCCTTGTTATTGCTGTAAAGAACCTCTTTATTCTCTAGTAGTACTACCATATTTCAAGTTGCAGAACTGAAATACATTCATGATTCTATAAGCTAAAGAGCTACTAGGCATATAGAGGGGATAATTTATATATGATAACAAAGAAAAAATAAATATTTTCCATGAAAGAAAGGCTCTGGACTAAAAAAAAAAAAAAAAAAAGTCTACACTGTACTCAGCAGCTGACCGGCTGGAGAGCCAGGAATAATCCTAAATTCCTTGGCTTTGTGTTTCCTTAGATGTAGATAGTCTCTAATTTTTTAGTATCAGACAATGAAACTATCAAATGAACTACCATGGTGAAATTATTTTTTTAAGAAATGCTTTTAAAATCACCCGATAAAATACATCTAGGCTTATATCATCTTTAGAAATGAAGCTCTATTAAAATGATGACAAGAAATCTCCATCAATGTACATGGAAGGAAAGTAGAGAGAACATTTCCTAAGAAATCAAAAGAGATGTACACAGAAAATTGCAGAGCTGTGAACAAATCCACCCTTACTTTACAAACCTGCCTCTAAAGAACCTAATATGTATTCCAAATAACCTCTTGTTGTAAATTGTAAATACTGGACTGTATCCATGTTATTGACAAAGTTTGTAACCCAGAGATTATTAACAGTGCAACATAAGCTGTAAGTGGGAATGTAATCAGTCTGGCATGGCTAGAAGAATAATAGATGAAACTAGACTGATAGGTTTGGGGTATTATGGAAGGTTTCAAGCAATGTCTTTTTCAGAAAAGTATAACAAGTCACCAGTTATTACACAACACACACATTGCTTGTTTAAAGAGCTGGGCTGCCCCTCTGCCCCATTCCTGGAGATTCTGACACATTAGATCAGAAGAGGACACAAATACCTTGAGACCAACAAACACCTCAGGTATCTGGCAGGTTTGAGAAACATCACAATAAGGTTTGAATAGCTATTCATGAAGCAGGAGATTAGCACCATCCAACCTTCTCAAAAACCAAATGCTGACATTTGGAAAGGAACCCCCAGGAGTAAGAGACTGGCTTCTTAGAATTAGTGAAGAAGCTGAGTAAAAAGTCCAGTGCTCAAGCCAGAGCATCCCATGCAATGGGAACAGACCTTATGGATCAGATCCAGGCATGGCATGGTAGCTCTTCAGGTGACTCCAAAGCACAGCAGGAAACCTTACTAGGCAGGGCCACTCACCTGCCTACCTCTAGTCAGCTTTGGGCCCTAATCATTAATAAAGCTTATGAAATTACCTTTGAGTATCATCTTACCTACTACATATTTCTTCATATAAATTAACATTTTAATGGGCTATAATAATATTTAACACACAGAGAGAATTAACATGCATTTTCATCAGTTAAGAGACTTTATTTGGAATAGCAATGTCCAGTATATGCAGAAAATACTTTTGTGTTGATATTACAGATATAATGTGGTCTCAATTAACCAGAGGTGTTATATTATTGTCAGTCAGCAAAACAGTAATGAAGCTGATAGATGTTTTTTTAGGATTAAAAAGACCTAACGACTAAGATATTATTAGAAATGGTAATGATATAAAGTAGCTGTATGGAGCAAAACTATCTAAAAATGGGAACATTATTAATAGTAATTACATATGGTTCTGAGTTCCTCACTCCATAGAGAAAAAAATCACATGGTATACCAAGTAATAAGTGGTGCCCCACTGAATTATTTAAGTAATATAAATATTCAGCTTCCTATGCGTCCTCTACTCACTATCTTATACTGCTATAAAAACCCAGCCTAGCACAAATAGAACCACAAACTAGCAACAATTTATTTAATAAAATTAATTACATACAAAATTATTATTATTTTCCAGAAACAAAATTTCTAATTAGGTTGCTAACATTAGAGAGTTGAATTTGAGTTCTTAGTTCTAATTTGTCCATTTTATCTGATTTTTTTAACAAGACAGAATATTATTAATTTACCTATTTCTTTGAGACAAAGACAGAGAGAGTAGGGGGTGCCGGGGCATCCTGCCACTGCAATGAACTCCAGACACATGCACTGCTTTGTGCATCTGGCTTTATGTAGGCATTGGGGAATTGAACCCAGGCCATCTGGCTCTACAATTAAGTGCTTTTAACTGCTTAACCATCTCTCCTGCCCCATTTTGTTCTTTTTGCTTATAGTATAATATAACATTATCTGAAGCACCTTTGTTGAGCTATTGATATTCTTTTTAAAATATATTTGTACTTTAACTATGATTCTTCACTTTAATGAGCAAATGATTTAACACTGTGTCTTAAAATAAAATATTAACAAAAGATAAAGTGCCAATTAAGCTTTTCAATTTAATACAGATATGATATTAGCAATACATTTGAGTTGTTACTTATAGTGACTGAAAACTGCACACTGTATATCTGGTGCTAAAAATTGAGTTTCTTTAAGTGCAACATGAGGACTCAAGTTACTATGGAACATAATGATACATACTATATATGTATACTTAAAGATGGGTGGAAGCCCTTTAAAACACCAATAGTTCTTATTTCCAAATATTGAGATCATAGATTATTTGAGACTTTCTTTTTAAAACAAGTAGGCATTTGCTAAATATAAAAATATTTTTGAATAAGCATCACATTATTAAGTAGAAGGTTTCAGAAAAGGCATAATCTATGAGCTGATTCTATAAGTAAAAATGATACAAATGTATTTCAAAGCATTCACAAATATATTATGTATATAACCAACCAAAATTTTAATAACAACTATAGAAAAAGATTATTACAAAATTATTTTTAATTATTTTCCTCATTTTGCTTTAATATATATCACATACTAAAACCCAGTTATCAAGAATCATCTATTTTTGAATGTGAGCAAGACTTACTGATGTGCTTTTAACAGACAGATTATAGCAAGTGGATGGAATGTCACTTTTAATAGTAGGTATATAAAAAGATTTCTTTCTATCTCAGGTTCTTTCTTGCTGTCTTATGAATGGTTTTCCTTAGAAATTTAGGTGCCATATTATCACCCAACCATAGGAAAGACATGTACTAAAAGACCTATGTTGCTTGACAGGAACAACTTTTCTGTTCCATCTGTCTCTCCTTATCTCTTGTAGGAAGTTCAGTGGATTCCATTGTCCATGTATCAGCTTAACTGCAGTCTTATGAGGCACCTTGATCTAGACACAACCATCTAAGCTATACCAAGACCCCTCACCCATTGAAATAGTCTGGTTATAAGCATAATTGTTTAAAGACCCTGAATTTTGGGGCAACTTCTTTTATGGTAAGATATTATGAGTTGTCCCTATTAAAAATGAACATGTCCTCTTTATAATCAGAAAGGGAATTTTGTTTAATTTGTTAGTTTCTTGTTTCCTTATATCATCCCTTCATTCTTTTTATTCCTCTATATTAATATGTCTGATTTCTGCTACACAGGATGCTACGAGTCTATGCTCAGTGGCAATAGCCACCAATATATGTGAATTTCCTGTCCTCTACCTCCAGCTTTAATTTGAACATTTGTCATTTCCCAATATAAACCAAAATAATCTATGTTTATTTTTCATGTAGGTAGACTATGTAAAAACATGACTTTGTACTCTTGGAAAATTTATCTTGTCAACTGACATTTCCCTAACAATAAGCCCAACCCTGCATTTGAAAAAAAAAATTGAAGTAAATAAATAGAAAAAATTTGCACTGGAATTTTTTTTTAAGATTTTTATTTACTTATTTGAGACAGAGAGAGAGAGAGAGAGAGAGAGAGAGAGAGAGAGATTGAGAGAGGGAGAGAATGGGCATGCCAGGGCCTCTAGCCATTGCAAATGAACTCCATATGCATGTGTCACCATGTGCATCTGGTTTACGTGGGACCTGGAATATCAAACCTGCGTCCTTAGGCTTCGCAGGCATGTGCCTTAACCGCCAAGCCATCTCTCCAGCCCTGCACTGGGATTTTTTGCTTTGAGATATTCCTCATAAATATAGAACAGTAGTCAAGTGTGGTGGTTCACTTCTGTAATCCCAGCACTCAAGAATCTGGGGCAGAATGATTGCTGTGAGCCTGAGGCCAGCCTAGGCTACCTAGCAAAGCCTTATCTCACAAAAGAAAAAGGAGGGATGGAGAGATGGCTCAGTAATTAAGGTGCTTGAATAAAATGCCTAAGGACCTGAGTTCAATGCCCCAATGCCAAAGTAAGGCAAGATGCACAAGGGTGCATGCATCTGAAACTTAGTTGCAGTGGCTAGAGGCCCTGGCAAGCCATTTCCTCTCTCAGTCTATTTGCTTCTTTCTTTCTCTCTCAAATAAATAAATAAATAAAATATTTTTAAAAAGAAACAGAAAAAAAGATAGCAATTACTCAACAGGTAATACAATGAGTAGATGAGGTGCTACTCCAAACACGAAGTGTGTGTGCCTGCTCCCTGCTCTAGCTCTAGTCACACACAAAAATGATAGAAAGCAGGAGAACAGCCATGTGATTAGACATATAAATGAAGATATGCAAGCATGTCCCATCGTGAACTCATCAAGCGCCGCTTCCTGCACAGAGCCACTGTATATACAGCACTTATCACCGGTCCCAGATTCCATATGACATGTCTGAATTAGGAATAATATGGTAATTTTCACAGTTACAGAGTGGAAAGTATTTATGGGGTAGCAGCTAAATGTGTCTTTATTTCACATTCTAAGAATCATGCCACATGATAGAAGTAAAAACATTTTGAATAAGATGTGGGTGAGCCCCAGAATCCCTGCCTCAGAAGCAAGATAGCTTTTTGATAGAAAACACTTTCCTTGTTCATCAGGGTTGCTAGCCTATGGTGAGCTTAATTAAAATCAATGGAGAAAAAAATTGAATACTGAGAAGCACTATTTGGGGCTCATGAAATGTAAATGAGTCAAAATATGAAATATGAAACAACCTTCGGTCATGGACTTTGTTTACCGATCACCTTATTGATCCATTGAAAGCTTTCTTCTTCTTCTGTCTTCTGCTCTCTCTGATAGAATTTAAAGGTGACAAAGCATCCAGTTTGGGTTTGGGACTCCTGCATTGCTTCTTTGAGTACTTGGTGTACCCAACATTTGTTTTCTGTAGGGTTTTTCTCTTAGCAGTTTCCTTCTCTGCCTCTGAGGCTTTTTTGTCATACATACTTGGCACAGAGAAATCCAGAGGCCTGTAGGAAAAGATTGTTCTCCACTGACCAGAACTGAGCATGCCTGTGATACCAAATTTGAGGAAAACATACATGTCCTTTCTTTCTCATTTAAGCATAATTTCACCTTGTGCTCATATAGTCCAATGTCATTAAGAAGGAAGGTGAAATACAAGTGTACTCAATTTGAGATGATTGGTGTTCTATTTTAAAGGTATTTAGTTAATAATAAATGTATGCCTAATAAAAATGGTTCAGTTTTCTCCCCTTTCCCCCTTCCTCTACTGTATTTGACATGTGACTTTGGATGTTTTTTTTTTTGTTTGTTTTTGTTTTTTTTTAATTTTTAAGGTAAGGTCTCAATCTGGTCCAGGCTGACCTGGAATTCACTATGGAGCCTCAGGATGGCCTCGAACTCACAG
The DNA here is from genome assembly GCF_020740685.1 of Jaculus jaculus. Taxonomy (NCBI): domain Eukaryota; kingdom Metazoa; phylum Chordata; class Mammalia; order Rodentia; family Dipodidae; genus Jaculus; species Jaculus jaculus. Next base: position 111,558,745 of record NC_059105.1, read on the forward strand.
TGATCCTTCTACCTCTGCCTCTCAAGCGCTGGGATTAAAGGCATGAGCCACCATGCCCTGCTGGAGTTCTTTACATGAAAAAAAAAAAATGCACTCCTTTAACTATACTATTGTCATTGAGCCAACAGAATAGAAAAGAAGTGTCAGGTTCAAGTCAAGGCTTTAGAAGCCTTTGTGTAATGTTTTTTCACTCTTACATCTCTGTTGTCAATGAGAAACATACTCAGCCTAGGTTGTGGAAGACAAGAGAGACATGAGCAAAGCTAGGTTCCCCTATCTGTCCTAATGGAACCCATCTTAAATCACACAAGACTCTATATCCAGGCTCATGAACCCAACCAAAATCAGTAGACCCTACTAGCCTGCCCCCAGCCAACCCCAGACATACAAACAGTTAAAGTTTTTGTCAAGTGCTACTAAAAGCTTTGTAGTTTAATTACACAGCATTAAGAGGGCAATAGATATCTGACCCAGCAGCTGGAAATAAGACCTTAAGAGACTGATTTAGGTAATAAACCAGTATCAGCATTGTGTGTGTCTGTGTGTGTGTGTGTGTGTGTGTGTGTGTGTGTGTGTGTGTGTAACAAAAAAAAAAAAACACTTGGTATTTCTCTGTATGGACAATTAAAGATCATGTCTGTCTCTCTTATCTCATCCTGACATTGGGTAATTTTTTAACAAAATTCATCCATTCACTCACTCCCTTAACAATTCTTTATAGTTTTCTACCAAATAACTGTGACATATTAGACCTCAAAGCTAGCAAAGTCTTCACCTTAAAGATCCTTCTTTGAACTTCTTTGTAAAATATGCTCAGATGAAATGGCTACTTTATTTTTTAATAAACTATTAACACAAAGTAATATTTTACCATAGATATTTAGTAAGTTTTGTAAATATTATTTTTAATCTAATTATTTATTAAAATGGTTCAAATGAACAAAAAAGTGGAATTTGTGTATTCCTCTGGCCATAATGTCACCCCTTGAAATATGAAAACCTTGACTTTGGCAGTATGGAAAACTGAAGTACATGTCACTCAGTGGGTGCCAGGGACCTATATTATGTCCTACTGTTGGTTACAGAATTTTCAATATTTCTTTATCCTTTTCCATTCCTATGTACTGCAGCTTATAGCAGTGGTAATCATTTCCTGTGTTTGAAAAAGAGATGAAAGCATTCATGGATGAAAGCAAGTTGGATTTAATCTCCTTCTCTCTCATCCAGTGCACTGCACTGATCATTTTCCCAAAAAACAAGACTTAAGCTCATTTTTGTCATGACAAAACTAGTTTCATAATAATCAGATGGCAATTCCTAGTGTACACAATTCTAATATAATTACCAGGAGGAAATGTAGAGGGAGTTGCAGGTTTCAGATAAAGAAAAGCCTGTGAATTTTGTATTAATGTCTCAGCCTCTCTTATTTGTGCAAGTAATCAATCTTTCAGGGAGTAGAATAGTAATTCTTTGTGAAAAAATGACAAGAGTCAGAGGAAGAAAGAAGATAATCTGAGTTCCATTCGGTACACAGCAGGTCAGCTGTGATTGACAAAGCTCATCACAAAACTATAGCTCACAGAGTAATCCCAGTAGCAGAGTCTCATTTGCAGCCGAAGCAGTGTTAATGACATGTTTAACAGCTGCTTGTTGAAGTTTGGAATCTGCATTAACCTGCAGAGCAGTGAACAGAGAAATGAGGGAAAGTATTGAAATCAAGCCTTCATTACTCTGACAGGCCAGGTGAAAGGCTGCCCTGAGGTCACGGTGAGGCGAGTAGGAGGCTTAGAAGGTGGAGGGTTCAATTGCATGTAAGGACCATCTCAGAGATGACAGGGTCTGATCAATAAACACAGAGGGCTACAGAAGCAAACTGACACGTCCAACTCAGAAACAATGGGATGGAAAGTCAGGCAACTGAAATGAAATTGTTGCTGGAGTCATCAGGTATGATGCTGGCATTACTGTCACTATGGATCAACTCAGTATTAGATCCCAGTGGAGTTGTCACACTGGGAAGACCTAGAGCCGGTAGATCTACAGGACTCTTTACCCCTGGGAGTAGAAATATTTTTCACTCATCTTCACCCCAAACCAAATATATATATATATGGTCATTATTTATTTGCTAGACCTTATTAAATTAGTATGAATGAATGACCAAATGATTTTTTTAAAATAGAGCTCTATATACTGTTCCATTAGTGCTGTAGCAGTACAGAAATGTTCTGTCACTGGAAGTGCATATCTGTCTCTGTGAGTGTAGAATGAAGACACAGAGGATGGTAGAGAATTTAGGAGTGGGAAATGCCCCCTTTCTCTGCATTTAAAAAATTAGCACTAAGCAGCTTATGCAAAACCCTATGCTCTTATCACTAAAATTGGAATGATGCCTATGTCACAAGGTTTGATAAGTATGAAAATAAAATGTATAAGTCACCCAATACAAGCATATCCTTCCCATAAGGAATGTCTATAGTTTTATCAGGGATGAGCACTGCCAGCACATCAGATGTTACCCATTTGCTTAAAGGACCTCACTGGCCCATCTTGTTACCAAAATCTCTAGCCCTTTGTCAGCTTTATGAAACCATTGCATTCTTTTTCTATTTTGTTAACTTATTTATTTCAAGCACCTGCATTCAGCCTCTGACACATAATAGCTACTCAGAAAATATTTGAGGATGGATGGCAATACCTACTGAATTGATCTGAAGATCTCTTGTACCTTGCATGTTATTTCTATCAGAGCTTTTATTCACTTAAAAGAAGAAGAAAACTGGAGTCTCTGAAATACAGGACCACAGAGGACATTTCATCAAGCCCTCATTTCACAAATAAGGAACTAAGATACCAAAGGAGACTGATTTGTTCTAGGCAAAGCAGGTTGAAGCATAAGCATTTCACGAATTTACAGTGATTCCCCAATGCATGAGGTATTCTAGCCATTCTTGTACTTTAGCAGAGGTATTAGGCAATAGATATTTAGGGTCATTTCAGCCATCAAATAAGACTTGCTTACATACCATTCTATTTTCAAGACACTTTACTTCTCATGCCTCTTCTATCTTCCCATAGAGGGAAGGAGATTGGAATTCCCAAGGAGATTGGAAGAGAGATTTTGTTTCACATATTTTCCTCTGAACTCAGCACCTCTGAGGCAGTCCTGGGCATGGGAACTTGAATCTGCTACCTACCTTTGTACTCTCATTCAATCTTAGTTCATATATTTCTGTATCAAATAATTTATTTAATATTTAGCAACATTTTGTACTGTAATCACCAAATGCATTACAGACATGTATCATTTTAATAACGTTGACACATTATGAAAAGTGCATAATAGGTGCTTCTCAACTCCTATCTTGCTTCCTTGAGCAAGAGCTCCTCATTTATTCCTTGTCTTAAGTTCTGGGTTTCTCCCCATTTCTGTGAACTCCACTCATGCCTCTCAGCCATGAGGTCTGTCTGCCTTCCTTCTCTTAAGTTGCATCTATAATCTAATAAAATCTGTAAGTTTTTTCTTTTGTTCTTTATATATATATATATATATATATATATATATATATATATATATATATTAGTTTTCTATTCAGCAAATACAGGCAGTTTGGTACCATTATTAGTCTCATCTGTGACCTACCCCCTCCCCATTGGAACCTCCTAGTTGAGGTATGTGGGTCATGCATTGTGGAGTTAGCCCACAGTTATTGGTACGATAAATGTCTCTGCATATCCTGACTAAACATGTGGCTCTGACAATCTTTCCACACCCTCTTCCGCAAAATTTCCCTGAGCCATGTTGGATTCATTTTTGGTCTGCTTCAGTGATGAGGTGTTGGGGCCCTCTGAGGCTCTGGCTCTGATTTGGTAGGAGTTGATTTTTCTCTGTGTTGGTCTCCTTCCCCCTTGTGCTAGTATGAGGTTCATCAGGAAAACAGCACCCTTGCTTGTTTTGCCAATTATCCTTAGTTTCAGCCGGGGCCCTTTTGAGGTATGATGGGGTGGCTCTTTCCTTAGGATCTGCATCTATCTGAAAAAAAGAAGCAGATTCTCCAACGGAGAGTAAGTTAGCTCGAGGACAAATGAAATAACCCTTACTATCTTTTTTTTTATAGAGAGTTTAATATGTGTAGGCGTTCTGGCACCTCATGATTGATGGTAGCTTGATATTGGAGAGAGTACTTATGTTTGGATATGATTCTGACTTGTTTCCCAGCTCCAGCTATGGATCCCGTACCACTGAGGGGATCAGTTAGCCAAATCAAGAGCAGTTGGTTCCCCACCATGGCTGTGTGCCACTATCGCACTTGTGTGGGCAACACAACCTGTTATTTGTTGCTAAGTAGGTTAGACCATGAGTTGCTTGGACAGATATTGGTCATTTCCCCCAGTCGCCCATGTAGCACCTTCTGGCACTAGACATGCTGACTGTCTGGGAACTGACTCTCTCCTGGCTTCCAGCCATGCCGTTCCATTTTACATGTCACCTGCATATGGTGTCTTCATCAATAGGGTCTTACCACTAACCTTTGGTGGATCATCAAGTACTCTGACAGAAATCTGTCATTCTTTAAGGAAACCTTGTAAGTTTCTCTGATCCAAAGCTCATTGTGGATGATACCCCCATGCTGGTACTAGGAGTTACAGGTCAGTGCCCACTAAGAAAATGCAGAAAAATATAACTAATATACAAGAGTTAGGGAGCAGGGAGAGGGAGGGAGGGATGATGTAGAAGGTTCACGTTAGATGTGATCCTACCCTCTCCAGTATCTTGTGGTTCAGGTGTTTCCTGTAAGGGCCTGGTAAAGGTTCAACCATATGGTCTGATTTGTTGGAAGTAGATTTTTATCATACCATTGCCATTTGGGTCTAGATTAGTGTTTCCTACCTCTTCAATGTCCTCACCTCCCTCCCCATGCATCCTAGTGTCTAGATCATGAGATGCTTCATGGATGTAAGGTATCTTGGGTAGATTCAGGTTAGGTGCTACAGATGAATGAGACTATGTGGCAATTTTTTTTCTGTGATTGGGTAAGTTCACTGAGAATCATCTGTTCCAGGTTCACCCATTTTTCCTCAAATTTCTTTGTCTCATTTTTCTTACTGCTGTGTAGAATTCCATTGTGTAGATATACCACATCTTAGTTATCCATTCTTCTAGTGATGGACATCTGGATTGATTCCAGCTCTTAGCTATTACGAATTGAACCACTACAAACATGGTTGAGCAAATCTCTCTGGCCTGTGATTTCAAGGGTTTAGGTTAGATGCCCAGTAAGGGAATAACTGGGTTTGTATTCCGCAATTCCCTTATGTTCTGTTCGCAGGAACTTTTGAACTTACTGAAGTTTTTGAACTCTTGAAATGTTTCTTCTATCTTGTCTTCCAGATCAGATTTTCTATCCTCCACTTTGCTGACTCTATTCTTGAGAGCCTCTGGAGAGTTTTGTACTTGTTCAATTAAGTTTGCATTTTCTACTACTTTTCGATGTATCATTTCCATCTCTCTGTCAAGCTCCATTTTCACATCATTTTCTGTTTTTCTTGATGATTCTTGGAATTCATCCTTGCATTTCTTTATGTCTTCATTTAGTATGGCCAGCTGATTTTTAAGGACCTCTTTTTTTTTTCACTCTCCCTGAAACTATTAACCCTCTTTGAAGTTCCAATCTTTTATCAAGTTATTCTATCTTAGTGATGGTAGCATCCACACGATTATTGGTCCTTTGTTGCTTTCAGGCAAGTTCTACCAGTAGGTGGGTCAGGGTTGCATTGCTCATAGCTTTAATTTGATGTTCTGATCCTAATAACTCTTCTATGTTTTTGTTCAATGCATTCATTGTGGGTCTGGGTGGTCTAACTGGGTTTTCTTGCATTTGATTTTTCATGTTATTTCTTTTGTTTTGTGGTCTGCCCATTACAGTGTATGGGCAGGTATGTGGGTTGATCAGCCTGGTCTCTAGAGCAATGGGAATCTGAGGCAGCCTGGAACAGTTGCCAAGCAGCCTGGGCTTTGGCTCCCACTTGCTAATGCCACATATCTACTGCCTGACAGGGGCGCCAAAGTTGCCTAAATTCTCAAGGAGTAATGCACCAAAGCTGCCTGCATTCGAGCTTGGAGGGAGACTGAGGTACCAAGCCCTGAAGCAGCCCAAACTCCGTATGGGAACACTGGGACCCAGAAACAGTCTGTGTTCCCCTGCCACAGGAGAATGTGGGATGGCCGTCAGGACACACAGGTAGGGGAGGGCACCTGAGCTGGCGCAAGCGAGACACACAGACTGGGCTTGTGTGGTAGTTGCTGTGGAACTGGGCTTGCTGAACAGCAATGTGGGCAAGTGTGCAGAGCAGTTTAAGCTTCCGCACACAGGGATCAGTGAGCTATCAGAGTGTGCGTGCAGGCGCGCACGGTGGCAGTGGGGTGCGGGGCTGCAGCGGCGGGCCATGATGGCTATTTGGTGTTAAGGGTGGTCTACCCTCCTGCAAGGGGACTCATGATTCCCTTCCCCCCCTTCTGTTCCCTCCCACTGATAAGAAGACCCAGAAAACACTAAATGTCTTGCCTTTTTTTTTTTTTCTGGGATTTGCAGCACAGCTAGGCAGTCGTCATTTTGGCTGGAAGTCCCCAAATTCTGTAATTTTTAAAAGTATATTATAGGTAATTTCATCACCTTCAAAGGGTGTACTTACATAGTTCTAGGTGGTAATAACTACTACATACCTTAGGCTGTCCAGTACAGCCTATTACACTTAGGGGAAGTTTTAACATGGTAGAAAAGACATGGCAGCCCAGAGCAGGAAGCCCACATCACATCATGGACTCAGGAAGCAAACAGCAAACTGGACTTGAAGCCATGGTAGCATACTTCGTATAACACCTAAACAGTATGTCACTAATAACACACTTCTTCTAGCAAGGCCCAACTTCCTAAAGGTTTCACAACTTTCCTTGAACACTACCACTAGCTAGAGACTAAGTATTCAAACACACGAGCCTACAGGAGGCATTTTACATTCAAATAACCATGGTTAGCATAAATGCATCTAATTTACACATAGAGCTGTGTCTATGAAAGCCTTATATCTCATTCTTTATTTAAATTAAATTCTGAGAGCCACATGGACTATGCTGGCAAGTCTGGGGTCTTCCTTGTTCCCACTGTGCTATGGTACCATCCTGTCCATCAGCATGGTTTCACTCTCAGTCACTCTTACAGTGTGGGGCTCGTTCGCCAGTATACATGTGCATATACAGAATATCCAGTACCAGCATTATGCCAGGCAATGTAGTATTTTATAGATAGTGACCCCTATGATCTTCACAGCATTGAAATAGTCAGTAATATTATATGCAGCTTACACAGAGAAAATAAAATTCAGAGGCTCAATAACATGTCTAAAGTCAGATTTGTAAGAGAAAAGGCTGGTATTCAATCTTGAATGTACTTTTGCCTGAAGCTCATTATAGTAATCAGAACATTGTATATCCCTTTCTTATAGTCACCCTGGGGATGGATGTGATCTCAACTCCTTCAACAAGTGTTTATTGGGTGTTTTTTCTAAGTCAACCTTCTTTCAACCTATCAGGCTCAGGAATGGAGGTAGCTGACAAATGTGGCCCTGCTTGAAGAGCTCACACTGGAAGGAATGACAAAAGGTGACAAAGAGACATAATTTGACTCTAGAGAACTTATTTCAGAGGATTGCAGTGGCATCTATGAGAAAATCAGGACATTTGCCCTCCCATTGCCCTCCTGCAGGCCTGATTAAAGAGAAGGGCTGGAGAAGGCAGGAGGATCTGGAGGATATTCATGCAAGGCATGGTGGCAGGTCAGTCTGAGTTTAAAAAGCACATTAGCCAAACTGATGAAGGAGCATAGGAAATCTTCATATTGGGACTACATAGAAATCATAAAGACCTATAATAATCATAAAAGAGAAATAATAAATCATAATGAGAGAAATATCACCATTTTGTATCTGCTATGCAATGGATATTACAATTAATTTTTTTGTTTATTTTTTATTTATTTATTTGAGAGTGACAGAGGGGTGGAGGGAGGGAAGGAGGGGTGGGTAGGCAGGCAGGCAGAGAGCAAAAGAGAGAATGGGCACGCTAGGGCTTCCAGCCACTGCAAACTAACTCCAGACACGTGCACCCCCTTGTGCATCTGGCTAACGTGGATCCTGGGGAATTGAGCCTTGAACCAAGGTCCTTAGGTTTCACAGGCAAGCGCTTAACCTCTAAGCCATCTCTCCAGCCCCAATTAAACTTTTTAAAAAGCCTAGGCCAAGAGGGAAGTTGCTCATTAATGTTCATTCCATCACCTGAAGACCTGAAAGTCCCATGTAAGGCCAGCAGCTTAATGGAACTGTGAAAAACAAACCACCACTCCTTCTCCCTGTAGATCAAACTTGGAAGGAGATTGAGATGTGGGTAAAAGAGGAGCTTTACCCATAATGACAGGTCTAAGTTTGAATTGGGATAGGCTTCAGGTTTGAGGGACCAAGTGACTATGGCAAAAACACCAGAGGAGTTATGAGATTTCCTACTCTGGGGCAGGAAAAAATTTATTAGACTATTTTGAAGTTATGGGAAGAAATAACAACATTGTTACCAACCCATTTGATTAATCAGGTACATTTAATTTCCTTTACAATATATGGAGTTATAAAAACACATACAAGGACAGTGAATACTATTTTTGAACAATAGTGTGTGTGTGTGTGTGTGTGTGTGTGTGTGTGTGTGTTATGGTAGAGACCTTCAGAAACCATTACACTTGTCTAATTCTGAGAAAGAAATTTCACAATATTGGTCTACTATTTTACATGCTTTTATCAACTTTTATGTTACTATTATTTTATAACTTATTATTTGTTTATAAGTGTGTGGGGGATGTATGTGTGTGTGTGCATATACATTTGGGCATGTGAGTAGACTCATTTGTGGCACAGTGTCCATGAGGAAATCAGTGGGAATCCTTGGTTGTCAGTCTTCACCTTCCATCTTATTTCTCTTTATTGTTCTCCACTGTATATTCCCAGCTAACTAGACCACAGGCTTCTGGGTATTCTCTGTCCCCACCTCTCGTCTCATCAGAAGATCCCTGGGATCACAGATGCTCATGCAACTGTATCCAGCTTTATGTGGGCTTTGGGGATGCAGACTCAGGTCTTCACTTGAGCTGCAAGTATTTCAACTGTCGAGTCACCTCCCCAGCCCTATGTAACTACTTTATAATGTTAGATATTTTATTCAAATTCAAGAAAGATCCCTTGAACAACATTAGTTGAAACGTATCTAACATTCATAAGCATTAGGATGTTTTCAAGAAAAGAGTAACAGATCATCTCACTTCACAAGTTACCACAATTAAGTTCACTTGAATTTCTTCTTGAAGACATTCAGAAAGGCAGCAGTATTTGCAGACTTGCGAATTCCCTAAGTAGTACCTCTTCTCTGTCATTCTCAATTTTATTTTGATCAATAGAACAGAAGCACTAATGCTGAGCTTACAACGATGCTATGAGAATTAAATGAAATAAAATGGCTTCTATAAAGGATTGAACACAGTCTATGGTGAACACTCAAGAAATGACAGCTAATAATGCATGCACATTCCTTCCTTGGAAATATGTGTGGATATTTTTAGTGCTGTAGTTGAAATGTGGGAAAATTGGAAGTTAAATCATTGCATACACTTTTGTTGAGCATCTAGATGGTTAGGTTGTAAGGTTAAGAAGATATAAACTGTAGTTTAGAATATAATGTATTCTGAAGAGTCAAACGTGGAATATGTGTTTCACTCACTAGAGAAAACACATATAAAAATGCAGTGTGACCCTCGTCATATACAAACTGGTTAAATTCACAAATAGCTACTAAGCTCCATGGGACACTGAAAAGCAGTAAAGGGGAGTGACAATTACAGAAGTATTGTCACAGGGAAGTTTCCATTGGGTTCTGAAGGAAGTCACCCACGTGAACACATGGAAAACCAGATCATCATGCTCCAGAACCATCAACTGTCTGAAAGGCTGTACTTACCAATGTGGGAGAAAGGAAGTGTGTGGGTAGTATCAGTGTTCTTTCTTGGGACACTGAGCCATGACAGAGAAGTTTACCAATTGGGTTGAATTGGCTATCAAATCCTTACCTTTAATTAAATTGACCACATGGAGCCCAAAGGACTGTTCTGAAGATGGGCAAAGATAGTTCTCAGCTACAGACTGCTCACTGGGTATGTTGGTTCTCCAAATTTCTCCAAGAATTAGTCTACCTGAAGTTAGAGTGCTGATCCCACTCTCCATCCCCACTGCACCCCACCAAGCTGCTCTGGAGTTGCTGTTATGCCTCTTGCTGGACAGAGTCCATTCCAATATGCATCTCAGGTAAGTTCTGTAGCACTGTTTCCCAGTGAATGTTAAACAAGTTCTACACACCTTTCTTCTAAGCTACGTGACATTGTATAGATAACAATTGTTTCCAGCTTATGCTGGAACTAAAGATCAGTGGGTTTCTAGTTCACAAAGCTATTTCTCACCTAAGAGAGTTCTCCATTTAAGGCATTCACAAGCAAAAGAGACATTGACACATTGACTTGCCCCAAACTAAATGGGTTATACAATGCCTAAAAGATTATTTACTAGTTAAATAGATACTGAAAGAGTTGTGTTTATTTTTCAACTACCCACTAAGACACTGGCTAGTAATGGATATAACTATATCATTAATTAATTACCCTTTAGCAACATGTGGTAAGTTGTACTTTAAAATTTTGCTACATTTCCTTGTGAGAAGACTGTATATCTTCAATTTATTGGCATTTGGATTTGCTATGTGAATTGGTATGTCTTTTCCTATAAAAGGACACCAGTCTTGACTACATTGCTTCCTCTAGCCAAGTTAATGTGAAAGGTAGTGACACATATCTATGATATCGTTGTATGTTAGGGCTCAGTAAGCCTCTCCAGAAAAGTTCCAAGTTCTTGTGTCCTGGAACAAAGAATTCTCGAGAAATGTGGGATGGTACCAGAAAGAGGGTCCATTTATTGGGAAAGGCTGTATTTCCAAGAGAAGTAGTAGGGAGAACTGGAAGAAAGCTTTATAGCTAAAACTGCCCACTATGCATAGCTTGGGGTTTTAGTGCCACATAGCTTAGGCCTTTGATTTATTTGCATAGTGTGTGTTTTCTTGTGCATGCTCTATCTGTTGCATGCAGTTCTACATACAACTTCGTGCATCACACACCTCATTAGCATCTTTCACCTCCATTTGGAGGTAAGCATTTTAGTATTATAATGTGTGGTAGGTTTTAGACCCCCCCCACCACCACCCTGTACCTCTGTGACTATACCAATGTTTGGATAGAGTTGGCATGGTCTGGGGGATTCCCAGCCTTCCTCACCACCAACAGTTTTCTTTCAGATGCTATTTCTTTAGTTTTTGCAAGAAAACCTTTGAGACCTCACTCTCTCCACTACTCTCCTGCCTCAATACTAGTAGGAAAAAGCTTTGAAAACTCACATGTAGTACAATTCCATTCTCCGCCATCTCACTTACAACTGACAAACTTTCAAAGAAAAGTTCTGCAAAATGTAGCTTACTTGTAACCGAGAAATAGCAGGACCACAAAATTAACATTAGCCACTGAGAATAGAGAACCTTGTTACTGACATACAATTTAGCCACAACTGCCTGATACCATATCTAAGTGCTTAGTTCTGTTCCCCGTCTGATGCTAATAATTCTCAGAATATATATCTCACTAAGTTGTGAAATACTGGCCTGTTCAAACATTATGACATGGCTTTCAGAAAAGCAATCTCAGGGCTTGACAGATGGCTTAGTGGTTAAGGCACTTGCCTGCAAAGTCTAAGGACCCAGGTTTGATTCCCCAGAACCCATATAAGCTAGATGCACAAGGTGGTGCATGTATCTAGAGATTATATGCAGTGGCTAGAGACTCTAAAGCACTCATTCTCACTTTCTCTCTTACATAAATAAATAAATAATAAAATATTAAAGAAAGATGTCTTATTTAAAATATGAAAAGAGAAAATCCCTCTCTCTCTCTCTCTCTCTCTCTCTCTCTCTCTCTCTCTCACACACACACACACACATGCAAATATGCAAAGTTTCATATTACTAGATGATGCCACCAGTGAACTCCCATTTTATCCCGATGTCTATGAAGAGCATAATGAAATTCTGTTTCCATAAGCCACAGAAAAAGCATGTCATTCAGATCCTCCACCAGTCTAATATTATCATATTTACATTCAATCAGAGAATAGCAGTATCAGGCACTATCCCAGCCTTTACATAATGCACCAGTATTTTTGTTCCTGAACCAGAAATGCTGCAAAGAGTGACTTTCCCGTACTTGAAATGTTGTGTGTTTGGTCTACAATATTTTAAATATTCCCTTTGCATTACTTATTCATTACTACCAAAAAGAATAAGATGTTGTGTTACTACCTTTCAAATATATACCACCCCTTTTCCAGAATCATAACTATATGTAATGTAGCAATCCACTCTTCACATCAAAGAACTGTGTTTTTAATTCTGTCTAAGTCTCAAAGACACAAGTTCAGTAATAGTGTGAACTGCTGAGATAGCCAAATCCCAAACAAGAATTATTAAATACATCTCTGAATATAATAATATTTTAAAATATTTTTATTTAGTTATTTGCAACCAGGGAGAGAGGGGGGGGGAGAAATAAAGGAAATAGAGAAAATAGAGAATGGAAGCACCAAGGAATCAAGCTATTGCAAATGAACTCCAGGTGCATGTGCCACTTTGTGCATCTGGCTTTATAATGGGTACTGGGGAACCAGGGTTATTAGGTTTTATAGGCAAGTGCCTTAACTATTGAGCCATATCTCCTGTCCCTATAATAGTAATTTTAAAGGATTTTAGCTTACCCATATATCTAGAGTAAAGTTCTCATGGTATTTAATGATTATTTTGTTATTTTATTATTTTTAAAATATTTATTTATTGTATTGGAGGGAGAGAGAGAGAAGAATACAAATAGATTAAGAGCGAGGGAGGGAGGGAGGAAGGGAAAGGGAGAATATGGGTGTGTAAGGGTCTCCAGCCACTGCAAAGGAACCCTAAATCCATATTCCATTTGGTATTTACATGGCACTGGAGATTCAAACCTGGGTCTTTATACTTCATAGGCAAATACCTTAACTACTAATCCATCTCTCCAGCCTGCTTATTTTTCAAATTTATAAAATTTAAACTGTGATATCTTGTAAAATATCAATATTATAATTTGAAACATTTTCATATGTTTTTTTTTTTCCTCTACACAAGAAATGCTTAGTTACTCATCCTCCAGCTGGGGTCAGAGAATACATGACTTCAAAACAAGCATTGCTGTCTGCTCACAAAGAAAAGTAGCACAGGATTCAGCTACAAGAAGTTGACAGACAGATGAATAGACAATCTTTTGTCTAACTTGATGTATTACTTAAAAAATATCAATCAGATGGGCAAGGGAATAAGGGAAATGTTTTTATTTTATTAGTAACATAATTTAGCATGTCCTTCTTGTTATTTACTTTCAGATACTTTTTTCCAATTTTTTTATATTTTAATGTTTATTTAGTTATTAGGGAGAGAGAGAATGAATAAATGAATTAATGGGTATGTCAGGGCCTTTAGCTATTACAAAAGAACTCCAGAAACATGTGCCACTATGTGAAACTGGCTTACATTGGTTGTGTTGAATCTAATCTGGGACTTTAGGCTTCATGGGCAGGCACCTTAACTGTTAATCTATCCATTCAGCCCTAATTTTCCAATTTGAAATGGAAATGAGACATAACTTATTCTTTAATGTATCCAAAGGGCTTCATTTGCATCTATCTGAGACATGCTGTGAAACTATTCTCACTGCCACTTAGAAGCATGAAGGTGTGATCTGAATGAAGTTGCTTTCTCACTGGAGTCTCTTTTCTGATCTAATAGCCACTTCTTGTGAAATAGTGGTGTCAAGTGAAGAAGGAATCCCATGGAAAGCCTTGGTTGGTACCTAGAACATTGTATGAAAACATGAGCTTTAATGATTACTATTGCAGGTGCTTTATTGCTGAGAGCACTTTTTTTTAAAGTATTCTTTTTGTAATTTTTTATTTATTTAATTGAGAGTGACAGACACAGAGAGAAGGACAGATAGAGGGAGAGAGAGAGAATGGGTGCGACAGGGCTTCCAGCCTCTGCAAACGAACTCCAGAGCGTGCGCCCCCTTGTGTATCTGGCTAACGTGGGACCTGGGGAACCGAGCCTCAAAACGGGGTCCTTAGGCTTCACAGGCAAGTGTTTAACCGCTAAGCCATCTCTCCAGCCCGGGAGCACTTTTATTAGTATTTATTTTTAGTATTTTCCCCAACATGCTTCAAAGAGGAAGCAGAGAGTGGGAAGTGTGAGGTAGAGATGTGCTTGTGCTTCCCACAATAGAGTTAAGTGTTTAGTGTGTCTGCTGTTTCACCTTCTGTGTGTTTGTCGTTTGCCCTCTGCCTGTGGCTGGTGGGGAATCCTGCCTGCCTCAATAAAAACCACGAAGACAGAAGCAAGAACATGCAGTCTCACATTCAAAATCCCAGCCTCTTTCCCATTATAAACATCTTCGTTTCAAGTTCTTTTTTAAGAGATGCAAGAAAAGATGGCACAGTCAAGCCTATAGTGTAGAACACTGTTAAACTCTGGTTTATTGTATAGTCTATCACTTTATGCTGGTGAACTGGAAGAGGAACTAGAAAGAGAACTTCCCTGACCAGATTTTCATTACACATGTCCTATGATGTCCACAAAAGTAGGTATTAATCCTATAGAAAGATGCACTGTGGCCATAAAAGAAATAATGAGCCCAATGTTGACATTTATCATTGCAGTAAGTGATAGCAATTAAGGGTTATCTTCTTAGAATACAGAAACTATTTAGAATTCAAAAATCACCATTAACATTCAGCTTGTTTATAGCTTTTCAGTAAAAAATAGAACTCTATGTTCCCTTGAAGCCCCACTTATCACTGCCTGTTGCACAAATTAAAGTTTGGACTAATTATCCTCTTCTAGCCTTTTTTTATTATTGTATAATGTCCCAAATGGGTAAAAATTTGAAAATATGAATTTATATACAAAAATAGTGACACCAGACATAAAACTAGGGCTGGGAATATAGTTCAGTTTGTAAAATTCTCTCCTTGTAAGCATGAAGACCCAAGTTCAATCCCCAGAACTCATGTAAAAATACTAAGTTTAGTGATGTGTGCTTGCAGTTCCAGTGTTGGGGAGATAGAGAAAGGAGAATACCTGGGTCTGAGGTTCACTGGCAAGCTAATCTAGACTAATTCATGAGTAATGTTAAGTGGTGAGTGTTCCTGAGGAGTCACACCCAAGCTTGTTCTCTGGCCTCCATGGGCATGTACATACAACACTTGAGCACACACACAGTCATGCTCCCAAATGTGAACACACACACATGAATTAAAAAGTACAAGGAAAAAAGTAAAATGAGTACAATCAAAGAATAAGAATAAAAATAATAAATATTAAACTGGCAACAGATGAACTTCATGAGAAGTCATCTGCAACACAAAGGGGCATTCCCCATACTGATCTTTGCCCAAACTTCCCTGATGACTTATGTATAATTTGTTACTTCAAACCATCCACTGACTTATGCATACTCCCAGTATGAGAACACGTACAGAACTCTGAGCATCAAGGTAATGCTATAGCTTTGCTTGTGTATGAAACAGTGGTTCCTTTCAAGTCCTTTCCAGCTTTGTTCTGCTCCCAACAAACACAGCAGTTTCCCATAAGGTGACTGGAGAGGATGTCTTTGCTCGCACAAAGTCTCACTATATTCTGTGTGTGGTGAGACTGGAGGACATACGTTCAGCATAGACATAATGTCATTTAGTTCCTTCTCCAATCAGAGTCTGAGATCACTCACAAAGTGGATCACAGAATAACCAAGCAGAATGCTAGCATCTGTGACCACTCGCTCTTATGTGTGTGGTACAACTCCCTTCCATCTGTGTAGCTCAGCCTCAGTTCATCCTACCACAACCTCACATTGCTTCCTGTTCTTCAAGTCTCTTTGCTCCTGCCACTTGCTCTTCCAGACAGGCCAGAAGGAATTAGAAATACATATTCTTCACTTATATCTATATATTCACATTTTCCCAAGCCAAATACTTCAAAATATGTTGTTAAGAAACAGAATTAAAGAACATATCTCCAATACATTAATACTCCATTCTGACTACAGACTTCAGACACTTCCAAAGGCAATACAATGGGAGGGCAAGGGAAGAGGTGATGGCCAATGCCCCAGGACTAGAACACAGGTTGCTTAGCCAACTGGCATGGAGGCACTGACAAAAGGTGTCTAGCATGAACAGCCTGTCTTCTGGAGTATTTTCTGCCTGTAAGAGCCAACCACTGACTTCGTGTTTAGGACAAATAAGATGAAGCAGCACAAACGACAAGGTCATTTTCCGTATGAAAGGACAAAGTGCTCTAAAGACAAAGTCAATAGGGATTCCAATGAGAGCAGTCCAAAGTATGTGAGTACATCAGGCTAAAAATATGTTTCCATATCTCCGCCCCTAGCTATTAAAACTATATAAACTTGAGTTAAGGATCCATTGCACTTGTATAAGAGCTACCCTGAAAGTAACAGAGAGATTTCTAAAGGTTTTAAGTTTATCTTATCAACATATAAATAATTCCCCTCTGGTACTGGAGAGATGGCTTAATGGTTAAGCACTTGCCTGTGAAGCCTAAGGCCCCAAGTTCAAGGCTCGATTCCCCAGGACCCATGTTAACCAGATGCACAAGGGTGTGAACGTGTCTAGAGTTTGGTGGCAGTGGCTGGAGGACCTGGCACACCCATTCTCTCTCTCAATCTGTCTCTTCCTCTCTCTGTCTGTTGCTCTCAAATAAATAAACAAAAATAAATTTAAAAAATTAAAAATAATTCCCCTCATTCTTTAGCGAAATGGTAGAATTGAACTTGTGAAGAAATTAGACCTAGTTTGCTTTAATCTCAGTAAATGTTGTCATGTATTTTTTAAAGTTTTTACATAAGCTTTTTTACTACAATAAAATATTCATTTTTCTCCTTAAATATTATAGGCATAAGGTTGGTTAATGCGATGAGGCGTGTACTGCAGGGTAACAAGTGCTATGTTATTAGCCGCCAAATGCTCCACATGATGCGAAGCAGTCTTTCAGAAGTAAAGGGCACATTGAAATAAAATGAGCCCAAAAGTGTTCTTACATGTTTATGTCCTACAATAGCAATCACTGCCTCAGCACAGGCGTTGCTTGGGACGTACCGACTAAGTGAGGTTAACTGCCTAGAATCCAGCTGAAGGCCACCAATTCCTTCCAGCTACTCATTAATCCCCAGGAACTCTCCTGTATCCTGGTGGTTACTGTTAAATCTTTTATAGACAATCTTCCAAGTGTTCTGAGTGCTTGTTCTCTCCTGAAACACCTATTGCCAGCCAAATCATATTTGTATAGAGAAAGGACTCTCTTTTTCTTAACAGGGGAGTGAATTTCAACCTTCCTATAAAGAACACTTGTGGGCTTGGGGCTCAGAAAAAAAGAAACACTTTCACTGCATTTTAGATTCTCTCTTTTCTATAGCGAAAGAAGATAGAGAACTGAGGGCCAATCAAAGAGTGGAGGAAAATGAGGCGAGGCAGAGTGACTCATCTCCCTCCTTCTGGCTTCTAGCATTCTGCGGGTCAAAGAAAAGTAAAATTCCTAGGGAGTAACATAGAAGCCTGAAGAACATACGAGGGGCATCACTCATGAAGAATACCTGGGAACAGGACCCTGGCAGATTTAGCTGAGCCAGTGAGCAGAAACTGCCAACAAATTGCCTCTGAAAATCTGAGCAGCTTCTGTCAACAGAGCCCTACAAGTTCAGCTCTGGTCTTGTAGTAGTTTGGACATTTGTCAATCTAGGATGCTAGATAAAATTGCTATTTTGATATTTTGTCCTCTCATCCAGGAAAAAGTTGATCTTTTGCCCTGGCACTCCATGTCTTCCATATGAAGTCCTAATATTTAAAAACTGTGAATAAGAAAGGTCATTTTGCAACCACAAATTAACTATAGTTGTCCAATGTTAACCAAAATTCTCAAAATGTTTAAATTGTCATGGCCAAGGGAAAAGGAATCTTCCACGATGCTTTCCCAAGCAAGGGAGGTGGATCAGTGCTTAAGGCACTTTTGGCTGCATCTGGGTTTGATTCCCCAGTACCTATGTAAAGCCATATGCAGAAGGCAGCACATGTGTCTGGAGTCTGTATGCAGCAGCTGGAGGCCCTGAAGCACCTCCCTCTCTCTCTCTCCTCCCCCCTTTGTGCTTGCAAATAAATAAATAAAATATAAAAAATAAATAAAAAGATTCTCTGCCTATAGTTTGTGTCATATAAGGAAAATATTTTATCCAACTAAATTATAAGACCTTGTAAAAATGTGTTGTTAAAAATCAGTTTATCTCTATTTTGACATAAAGACTTAAATTTTCTTCCTAGTCATTTGAAATCAAGTCATAGAAAATAAGCATATTTTGCTTAGAAATATAAATAAACTCCAAAGTTAAAGTCTCTGTTCAAAAGAGAGGTGTTTTCTAAAGTGACCATTACAGAAAAATCTCCTAAGTTTCTTCCTTTGGAAATGAAAAGAGAATGAAATCACATACAACGAAAGAGAAGACATTTCAAATTACACTATATACAGATCCCTATATAATCATGGTGGCATCTAGTGAATTTTAAATGTTTTTCAAATTGAGTAACATGTACACAGCAAGTTTACAGGATACAACAAAGCAAGTTGCATTATTTCTACATTTTAAATGTTGATAAAAACAAGTAGTAATTCAGCCATATTAATGTTGGGTCCAGATTATACATGATTTGGTATTGGTTTGACTTTCATGACAATACACTTCAGAGCTTGCTGCCAAAAACGTGGGTTGAAGGAGTTATTCCTGCACCATCAGCCTTTATGGTTTCTGCTATAGAAGGAGTTTTAGCTCCAATCACGAAGTATGACAGACACTGTCATGGCTGACTTCAGCCTTACAAGAGGCCACATCTCCCTGAAGGCTGTTGAGTTGACATACTAAATGCAGCAGATCCTGTTGGAACCTACACAGATGGTATAAAAACAGATGGAGCAGGACTTCTACAATAACTGTTGGGAAGGGCAGGTGTATAGTTAATTATTATGTTTTTCTTCACCCCTGTAGATTTCATAAACTCTCTTTCAAGGTCATGGTATTCTGTACTTTTTAACAGGTCATTTATTCCTAATTTGAGGTGTATATATATATATATATATGTGTGTGTGTGTGTGTGTGTGTGTGTCTGTCTGTGTGTGTGTGTACAAAAAAGAAATAGTTTTTAGCTGTAAGGAAAAAAACCACCATTCCTATGGTAGAGATAGCAAGTAGCAAGTAGCAAAAAAGGAAGAAAATTCTTTGTTTAAACATTTCATTTTGTACTTATTTTCAAGCTTGTTTTTAATTACTATTGTATGCTAAGTACTGCTAAAATATGTCTATATGGACTTCAGTTTTCAGTGGGAATTTATTTATTTTTATTTATTTTTGGTTTTGGGGTGGTAGGGTCTTGCTCTAGCCCAGGTTGACATGGAATTCAATATGTAGTCTCAGGGTGGCCTTGAACTCACAGCATTCCTCCTACTTCTACCTCCTGAGTGACAGGATTAAAGGCATGTGCCACCATGTCCAGTTTGAATTTTTTTTTTCATTTTTCTCTTCTTATACATTTTTTTTTATGTCATTGGGTCTTTTTTCTTGTGGCATGGTACCCTGTAACCCAGGCTCTTCTGGAAGTCACTATGTCATTTCAGGATGGCCTTGAACTCGGGGTAATCCTCCTACCTATGCATCCCAAGTGATGGAATTAAAGGAATGTCCCACTATGCCCCACTCAGTGGGAATTTATGAAGCCCACATTTTATTACCATTTATGTTTTCATAGTAGAAGTCAGAAAATATCAAAACTTTTAGTGAGTTCAAGTAATGATTAAAACACTATGTGGATAGCCCAGTGTAATTGCACTATATATACCTATAGTTCGAGTACCTAGTACTTAGGTTGAGGCAGAAGGGTCAAAGTTTGAAAGAAGCCTGTAGAAATTGTAAGACGCTATTTCAAAGTTTAAAAAAAAAATCAAAGTGAAGATCTTCACTCATAGACTTTCTTTATTCTAATTTTATGTTTATCTTAATTATTGTACAATTTCAAAACTGAGTTGTATTTTATGGTAGATTAGCTCAGATAACAAAAGTCATATTTATATGTCTCACCCTATAATCATGTTTGGATAAAAGGTAATTTTAAATAATGTTCTACATCTATATTGTCTTGCCATTTACCTTCTTTTTATCAGGAAATTTACAAAATAAGAAGATATATTCCAAAAGCCACAGCTAGAAACTTCAAGTGCCTATTTGGACTCCTGTCTGACTTTGAAGAGATCCTATATATTTAAGGAGTAGAGTAATAGCCCCCACTTTTACCCAAGCAAACCCACTAGTGTGTCACAGAAACATAGTAGCATTATTATGACTCCCATTTTTAGGTGAGTGTAGTACTAATTATGAAATTCAAATTATCGAAATAGATATGTTGTAAAAAGACTACATTCAAAGTTCTGGTTCTTTCAGAAATGAACTGGACCTTTTCTTTTATATCCCCTTTCCCAAGAACTCTTCTCCTGGTACACACACACACACACACACACACACACACACGCACACACACACACACACACACACTGATCTCTTTCATAGAAAAAAAAAACAAACAATGGGTAGGATATTTAAATAAGAAGCTAATTAAATGCACAGGCTACTTTGCTACCAGCTCTCTATTCAATTTACCATATACTGCTTTATCTAACTAATCAAGGCTATACCTCAGGCTGTCAACACCTCAGCCCAAACAATCAAGCAGATCCTACTTAATAAAGAAATAATATGCAAACAAAATACATTTCTAGCCTTATGAATTTATGTATAGCTAGAAGTCCTTAGATATTCTTTCTGTGACTTTCTGACACTTTCATTGTTGTCTAAAAATTAATAAAGTCTCTATACATAGTCTGTTTGCCAATTTATAACATTATTCAAGGACTTATATAATAAGCCTTTTATGTAATCATCATAATAAAATGCAACAAATAAACAAATAAATACAGAGGAACGAACGAAAACATGTTTTACCTAAATAATGTCTTCAAAAGTTCAACTATAACTATTAAAATGACCACTTAAGTCATCTGAATCTTTTTACTAGAGAAATGGGTCTCTCTTTGTTTTGCAATACATTTCACATTGATTAGCAGATCCATATCAGACTGGAAGGATTTTTTGCTTCACCAACTTTTAATAATTTTGAAGTAATTTTGAAAAATAAAAGCATAAGCAAAGACAAGTTGCAGTTTTCTTATCCATATTTGTTAATCTGTGGCCTATTTACATCATCACAGTTTTGCAGAGAGTTCAGTCAGGAATGAATGTGGCTGAAAACCAGAGTTTATAAGAAGAGATATGACATTTCTCAACCAGCCCAAGGTATGAAAATGCATAATACAGTGAGAAGTCCTTTCTAATAAACCAGTGACCAGAACAATTGAAATAAAAACACCAGTGTCAGTGGTTGGAGGCCAGGCAAAATAGTCTTGGAGAAATTACCTTCTTAGATAAACAGCACCCTGCAGATTTATATTTATGTATTTTTGCTGGCATTGATAACCAACTAAGGTGTATGTACACTGCAAACATCCAGGATATACAATCTTTTCCATATGGCATCTGTGCTCCAGGGAAATGGGAAGGTGACATAAAAGTAAAAGTCATAGTAAGGTACTGATTCCTGAAAACGTATAAAAATTTGTAGGTTCTAATATTTTAACTGAAATACTAAATGTAGAGAGGTTATAAAAAAAAACAATCCTTGTGGTTTCAAAGTGATTCAGTATCGCTCTTAGTGACACAGCATTAAATGATGGTCATTTTTTTTTGCTTTGAGACAAATATAATAGACTATAAATCAAACTACCAAAACAACTATTATAAACTTCTCTTGTGATTCTCTACCTTTAGGCTCACCTTTGCCAAAGGAATATCTAGAGACCTTTCTATTCAATAAACTGTATTTTAAAATATTTATCACACCTTGTCATCAGGTGGCTTGACTATTGCAGGATAGAGCCTGGGGACTTGGTGTGTCTTTACTTATACTTAGATGAACAAAGAAAACTGATTCACTAGGACTGTTTGAAATGTATCG
The DNA here is from genome assembly GCF_020740685.1 of Jaculus jaculus. Taxonomy (NCBI): domain Eukaryota; kingdom Metazoa; phylum Chordata; class Mammalia; order Rodentia; family Dipodidae; genus Jaculus; species Jaculus jaculus. Next base: position 111,581,128 of record NC_059105.1, read on the forward strand.
ATATTATTGCAATATTAGGGCCTGTTAATAGTCTTTTCATAAGAAAAGATTAAAATGCCTTAGTTATATGAGATTAAATGCTCATTCAGTAATTGCAATGGACAGTATCCTTTCAAAGTGGGGGAATTAAATTAAAAGAAAGACAACTGTGGAAAATGTACTCATGGTAGAATTAGAGAACATTTCATCAGATCCTGATGTCTCTACAGTAATGAATCTGCCAAAAGATAATAATATTTTAGTGAAAGGTATGATTGGATAAGTCACATTATTTATTAACTGTTACCCTAAAATATCACTTTTGTCTTATTATTAAGAATGGTTAGAGGGCAGCAGGGATGCCTGACACAAGGCATTAAAATTGGATTGTGTCTATCAGGGACCCTGGAGGCTGGCAGCTACAGAGCTCCATAGTTAGTGACAGATGACCGGAGGACTCACAGCCCACACACTAGAAGAGTCTCAGCCAAGACCCCACGAACAGCCAGTAATCACTGATCTTTTCCAATATACCAAACAAGAGCTGGTGTTTACTTTCTAATCTTGCTTTTTGAAGAATTTCAAAAAGATAGAAGTAGTTGAGGAGACAGGAAGATGAAGGTTATGAAAACTGGTGGTAAAAGTCCTCCTGAAGCTATCTCTTTTTCATAGCCAGATTCAGTGCAACTGCTGAGATTCCCAGAGAGTGTATGTAATAAAGACTATCATGGTAAAAAGAGACTCCCACAAAGCATATTCACTGCATTAAGGAAAGGGGGAATAGAGGCTGGGGAAGCAACAGGAAACCCAGTATCCCTCAAGTTTCCAAGAGCCAACAATTAATCATGCATTTAGAAATCACAGAAGAAAAAGAAATAACACCAAGACCCCTTGTGTGACATATTGGGTTTAGAGTAAACTCACAGAGGACCACCTTAAGTGTGACTTCTCTTTGTCCTAGAGAGGTACATTGTTAATAGTGCCACTCCAGAGTCACAATGATTTCGTCTTTATATTTCCTGTGGATCATCAAAACAGAAAATTGAAAGGAGAAAGGATCCTGTAGTAGACAGTTCCATGTTGCTGGGATGAGCATTCAACCAAACACAGTTTATGGGAGGAAGGGATTTAATTCAGGCTTACAGAGCCAGGAGGTATTCCGTCAATGGTTGAAGAAGCTGGCTTCCATTTATAAATCCAAGCAAAGAGAGAAGCCCCTGGAAGCTAGCAAACACTAAGAAGCAGCAAGCATGGGCCTGTCAGAGCTCAGATTGCTCTTTTGAACCTTTGGGCTGGAATTCAGATTCAATGCACCTGTGGGCTGGATCCCAGGATCCACCCCCAACTGACACCTCCTTCAGCCAGGTGCTTGGAAACCCAAGTTAAAGCTTAATAAAACACCTGAGTCTATGTGGGGCATGTATTCACATTCAAACACCACTGAGCCTAAGCATTACTATTATTTCTATTTAGAAGCAGGATGAAGCCATACTGCATCCACCTGTACTCCCACACTACTAGTGCTTCCAAGACACTGCACATCTTGTACTACCTCCTTTCAATTACTCACATCAGGTTTCATCGCATGTTAATCAAAAACTTTAAAATGTGGACCTAGTTTCTTGAATTATATCAGTAAGAGTAATTCATCAACTTGGTCTTATTTTCTTTTCCACTGATCGCAATTTAAAATGTTCTTCCATAATTCTAGCTACTAGATTCCTGTATATAAGCAATGACAACTATCATGAAATATAACTTGTTCTTTAATCATTATTTACAGAATTTCACACCAAGATTCAAAGTAGTGAAGAATTATGTAAATTAACTAGTTACTTCACATACACCCAAACTACAGCAACTAAAATCAGTCAGCTTTTGTTCCCTAACACCCATGTTTGAACTTGGCTTACTATTGTGCCACCTAACATAGTTTGTTAAAAATATTTTTTAGTTGGGCTGGAGAGATAGCTCAGCAAGTAAGGTGCTTGCCTGCAGATCCTAAGGACCCACATTCGACTCCCCTGAACGCACATAACCGAGATGCACAAGGTGTCTCATATGTCTGGAGTTTGTTTGCAGTGGACATGGGTCCTGGTGTGCCTATTATTGACCTCTCGCTCTCTCTCTATCCCTCTCTCAGAGAGAGAGGGACAAAGACAGTGAATGGGTACACCAGGGCCTCTAGCCACTGAAAAATATTCCAAATGCATGTGCCACATTTTACATCTGGCATTAAGTGGGTGCTTGGTCATTACGCTTTGCAGAAAAGCAACTTAACCACTGAGCAATCTCTCCAACCCTGACACAGTTGTTTTAAAACACACCCTCAGTCAGTATTAGGAGTTCTCAACATTTTCCACATCAAAGTCCCAATTTTATCTATATGATAAAAATATATCTAGTTCAGTGCATTACCTATATATCAAATCATTTTGACAAATTTACTCATCAGACTACCTTTACTAAGAAATTAATTTTTCTCCAATTACATTTCAAAAGGGTAGCAATTTCAGCTGCTTTGTAACAGCAAATAGGTGTGGGAGTCAAAGTAGGAGCAGTTACTCTCTAATCCTGAGCACCAGTCAGCTACAAAATTTCTAGAAGGCAGTACAAAATGAAAATATGGAAACTTGGCTCATAATCAAGCCTTTTCTTTCCTTCAGTCCTTTTCTAATTTCATGATATGCTTTATTATTGCTAATGTGGTCATCCCACAGATACATTGATAACTTCCAGGTGAATGTGAACCAATCTGAATGAAGCACTTGCACCTGAGTACGCCACCTCCCCCACCCCACCCCCACCCCCCCACCCCCCGCTTCCACACGCAGGTCTCAGGGAGGAGTGGGGAACTGGCAGCCTGGGAGGCCAGGTGCTAAAATCTCTTCATAGTGACCATGGGAACATGGAGTTCCACCTGACTTCCCTTATGAAACACAAAGTCAAAAACTTGAAATATTGAAATATTCCAGAAACATAATGTCTTAAGATAGAGTTAAGAAAATAACATATTAATATGCATACTATGGCAAGAAATTCTGTTTATTAGGTATTATTCTGCTTACCAGGCAATTTTTCATTGGTCCTTCAGTGGGAATCCCTATTACATATTCTCTCCTTGTAGATCAGAGCTGTTGAACAAGGCAGCCACTAGCCTTTTTAAATATCGATTACATGTTGGAACAATTATATTTGAAATATGTGCTATATAAATGTAATATTAAAATTAATTTCTCTTGGTGTTTTTCTTTTTAAAGAGAATAGAAGATTTTAACATACATATGTGGCTCAGATGCATAGCTTACATAATATTTTATTTATCAGAGCACTATCGCATCTTCCTAGTTTAGTTTCCACTTACTTTGAGAATAGTGTAGCTGAGTTTGGCAGGCATTGCTCATACTGGACATGTACCTCAGGAATCCATGGCCTGAATATCTTGAAAGCACATGAATGGTGGTCTTCTCAGAAAGGACTGACCATGTCTGACAGTGAGAAAGTTGTCAGATGGATTTGGAGTGAGATACATACTGTAAGGAATTTCAGCCTTCTACAACTTGCTTGTAAAGAGTACAGGGTTAGGTTAGGGGCATGTTCTGGTTTAGAGGAGAGTGAAAAGTATCCAGTAGTCACCAGTTCTAGATGAAATTGAGAGATTAATCTTAGTGGGTAAGAGTGCTTGCTTTGCAAAAATGAAGACCTGAGTTCTATCCCCAGCAACCACATGAAAAGCCATGTGTGCCCATACATGCCTGTAACCCAGTGCTGACGGGGTTGAAGACAGAAAGATCTCTGGGAGTAACTGGTCAGCCAGTGTAGCCAAAAATCTAAGAACTCCTGGTTTGCTGGGAAATCTTATCTCAACAATATACGGTAAGAAGGACAAATGAATACAGGAGAATACCTGAGGTCCTTCTCAGGCTTCTACACACACACACACACACACACACACACACACACTGAACGTATACACTACACAGTGAAACAAAGGGCTTTAGGAAAATTTCAATTAGGTACTAAATCACAAAGTAACTGTAATTAAAGCATCATTTTGCATTTGTGATCACTGAGCTGACCTAGTAAATAAAATAACTAAGTTATATGCTAAGTAAAATTAACTCCAAAAGACACATACTAAATGATCACATTTGCTTAAAAATATAAAATTGGTAAGTTAGTAAAACACAGAAAGATGAATGGTGATCTCTAGAGCTAGGGAGAGGGTTGTGGAAGTCTTGGTCAGAGTCCAGAGTTTCAGTTGCCTTGTATAGGAAAGTCCTGGAGACCCACATTATGCCGTAGTGCCCCTAGGTAAGGACACTATTGTATGGTGTATTTATAAATTTGCTATGAGGATAAATCTTTTTTAAAAAAATTATTTATTTATTTGAGAGTGACAAATAGAGAGAAGAGTCAGAGAGGGAGAGAGAGAACGAAAGAGAGAAAGGGAGATGGGCGCTCCAGGGCCTCCAGCCACTGCAAACGAACTCCAGACGCATGCGCCCCCTTGTGTATCTGGCTAACGTGGGTCCTGGAGAATCGAGCCTCGAACCAGGGTCCTTAGGCTTTGCAGGCAAGCGCTTAACCACTAAGCAATCTCTCCAGCCCCAGGATAGATCTTATATTGTGTTCTCATCATCAAAAATGGCCAGTAATAAAAGAGGCAGAAGGAAACATTTGGAAGTGGTAGATATAACTATTGTATGACAGGGATGGTTTCACAGACATATACTTTTTATTTTACCACACTCACCAAGTTTTATATAATGGAAAGTACATTTCTTGTATGCCAATAACACATTATTTAAAAAATATTTCAATATAATTTGGAAACTTGTGGATGGATTGTGTGTTACACCATGGTTTTATATTAATGAATTCTTTAGTTATAGTCATGATACAGTGGTTGGGTAGGGAAATTCTGATACATTGGGGTAATTTACCTCCATATCTTTTCAATTATCTGATGAAAAACTAAAAGAGAAAGGGGAAAAAGAACAGATATTACAAGATGCTACGTGTTGGTAAATTTAGTTGAGCAACATTATAGAAGTTCATTATATTATACTTTCAAATATTCTGAAGGTTAGAATATTTTCAAATTTAAAACTATAAGGTAAAATAAGAATGTAATACTGAGACTTGCATAGAATTAATAGGTGCTGTGCTGGTGTCATTTAAGTGCTTGCCTGTGAGGCCTAAGGACCCTGGTTCGAGGCTTGATTACCCAGGACCACGTTAGCCAGATGCACAAGGGAGTGCACGTGTCTGGAATTTGTTTGCAGTGGTTGGAGGCCCTGTTGCGCCCATTCTCTCTCTCTTTCTCTTTCTCTCCCTCTCTCTCTCTCTCTCTCTCTCTCTCTCTCTCGCGCGCGCGCGCGCGCGCGCGCGCGCGCGTGCGCTCGCTCACTCTGCCTCTTTTTCTGTCTGTTGCTCTCAAATGTATAAAAATAAATAAAAGTAAACATTTGCTCTTTTCACTTTGGTCTGACTGTACGTTCACTCAGCAGCTCACTCATGAGACTAACATGTTTGTTTACGTACCATGGAAAAATGCTTTCTTATTAAGACCAAGATGGGTGGTTCTTGACCTGACAATTCTTTTGCCAATATTTGCCTACAGGAACCCATCAAAACTCCTTTAGATGTAAGTCTGCCATGGGTTATAACTTTTCTGCCTACTGCTAATCCTTTCCCATCTCTTCCCTGCCTTTTTTGCAGAAAACTCATTCTTCAGATTTTTTCACTCAATTATATTTGCATTAATCCATTCACATGAAGATAGCTATTTTTTTTTGTTTTATTACTCATTTACAAATCATGAAATTGAATGCAGATATGTATTAGAAAGCAAGTAGTATGAGTTGAAACTTACTATGTTATTGATATGATTCCATACAGATAATTTGGCATTGTGTGAGTAAGCATGCTATGATGCTCATGATATTCACAAGAGAAAACAAATTAATATTGGTAATAAATACATAAAATATGCAAGCATATTTTTACTTAAAACCCTCCACTTAGAATCATTTCCTAACTTTCTGACCTGGCCCCAGGTAACTATCCCTGCCCAGGATCACTGACCCCTTATTGCTTTGTGTAAGACAGTCTCCTCCCAGATCAGTCTTTGCAACATTTCATTTTGTCTTTTGCATGTAGTGGCACGCTCTGCATGTACTGCAGTGAATTTTGTGTTTTTTGCTTACCATTTCCCTTCACCCTTTCTGACAACATCTCCTGTAACATCAACTCATGGAATGTATTCTACATAAACTTGTTATTTATTAGTTTGTACTCAGTGAATACAGTCAAATTTGTACCATTGTTAGCCTCCTCCCTGTCTTCCCCCCTCCACAGGGACTCTCCTTGTTGGGGTATATGGGTCATGCATTGTGGGGTTAGCCATCAGTTATGGGTAGGAGGCAATTTCTCTGTGCATCATGACCCAATGGGTCATGATACATAAACTTTTAATATTACAATAGGGCTGTGATTGATGCATTTCCCCTCTATAATATCCAATATAACATGTTACTTGTAATGATAATCTTTATATTCTTTTGTAGCATTCTTTATATTATTATTTTCTTTTAATGTGCTCTTGCTAGTATGGAGGCAGAGACTAAAATTTATTCATCTTTCCTAATTCTTCATCATATTTTTACATGATACTTACTATGACAGCTCCTAGACATCAGGTGTTCTACAGTATACTGTGTGGATAAACTGAGTATTCCAGGCTGGGTGGATTATATACAAGTATTTTTGACTTATGATTCTTGGCACCTACTGATGGGTGTATTGGAATCTATTGGTTGAATCATCTTGAAACTTACTCCTATTCTATGACATTTGTTTGTATTTAGAACAAAAATGATCCCATAAATGACTACAAAAAGTAGAAATCTGGAATAAAAAGTACAGGGCTGGAGAGATGGCTTAGTGGTTGAGGCACTTTCTTATAAAGCCAAGTCCCAAGGTGGCACATGCATCTGGCATTCATTTTCAGTGGTTGGAGGCGTGCTCTCTTTCTCTCTCTCTCTGTCTCTGACTCTCAAAGAAATTTAAAAAAAAAAAAAAAAAAGTAGTACACATTTCAAGTCTGCAGATTTCTCCAGGTCCTCCTGTAACTTATGTCTTAGTTTTCTAGGAAATGGAAATTGGGAGAAGGAAGAAAGACACAGGGAGGGAGAAAGGGAGCAGAGAGAGGTCAGAAGGAAAGGTAAAGAAGATAAAAAAGAGATATTGAGGGCTGGAGAGATGGCTTAGCGGTTAAGCGCTTGCCTGTGAAGCCTAAGGACCCCAGTTCGAGGCTCAGTTCCCCAGGTCCCACATTAGCCAGATGCACAAGGGGGCGCACGCGTCTGGAGTTCGTTTGCAGAGGCTGGAAGCCCTGGCGCGCCCATTCTCTCTCTCTCCCTCTATCTGTCTTTCTCTCTGTGACTGTCGCTCTCAAATAAATAAATAAATAAATATTTATATAAAAAATAAAAGAGATATTGAGTCACAGAATTGTGGAAATACAAATCAAAACTGTGAGGGTTACACTGTCAGGTCAGAGACACACAGGGGAGGCAAAACCCAGGACAAAGGAAAAATAATTGCTCTCTGCTGGAAGACATTATTCTTTATCTTTGCTTTTGTTTTGTTTAGATTGACTTGGCTTGGTTTTGAGGCGGGTCTCATTATGTGATAGCCCAGACTAGACTTGAGCTGATATATTAGCCCTGCCTCAACCTATAACTATTGGGTTTATAGATGTGTTTCACTATTCACAGCTTTAATCAATCTTCAATAAATAATTCCCCCATTCATATGAAGGATAATTGGCTTTAATAAAATCAACCAATGGAAATGTTAGCAACTTCAGAAAATCACTTCATGCAAACATCCAAGATGTTTATAGTATGCTTGGCCAAATATTTGAACACCATAACAGGGAAACTTGACATCATAAGATGAATCATCACGTAATCCAAAACGGATTTGTCAATTAACACTCAGTTGACTGAATACCTGAGAAAAAGCAGCACAGTGTTTAAAAAAAAAAAAACAAAAAAAAAAAACAGACGAGTAAATAAAGACTAAACACTAAACTGGACTCTGCCAAGTGTCCCAGAGTGAAGGAAAAAAGGAAGATACATAGGAAAGGGGGCCAAGAGGAATCTTATAAGATGATTTCTTTACATAATAAGAAATCTTTGTGCAAAATGTTAATCTAGCTCATGTGTATTTGTCAAAGAATGTGATAGCAAGGGCGCGCGCACACGAGTGCGTGTGTGTGTGTGTGTGTGTGTGTGTGTTAAGTCCTTTGAAATGATGGGTGAAACACCAGTGTAGATGCTGCTGTACAGTTGCATTTTAACTACAGTTAACATCTTAGCCAGAATTCTCTGATAAGTCCACAGCCCTCCATAGTGCTGTGGACCACACACAGGTGAAGTTCTCACTGAAGATGCAGGGCCCAAAGGAGCAGCCTTCCCATGTACTTAAGACTCAAGACAGCAACACTTCTTCCCACCCTGTTAGAATTTCCACTGTGCAAGCTTGCCCTGCACATTTCAGAATCATCAGTCCCCACAAATGACTCTCTCAAACTGTTTCTTTCTACACACACACACACACACACACACACACACACACTTCCACACACATATTACCAGCTCAGTTCCTCTGGATAATTCTGACTAATACAGATGGAGAGAGGGAGAGAGGATTATGGACTATATAGGCCCAGTATTCAAAATACTTTTCTTCTAATATAGATGTGCTTCTAGTCTTGAAACAACTCACAGATAGATAAGTACAGATATAAACACAGATTTAGATGGTTTGCTGTCACATTACACAAGCCATACCTAACAAACGACCAATGCAGAGCTCCAGAAGGCACAAAGGGTGCAGGCTTATGCATTCCCCACTGAGCCCTTTTCAGCGTAGCTACACTTCACCAAGTAATAATGTATCTGTCTATGTGACAGTGAATTTGTTCTGTCGTCTCTACACTATCCCTGTGACCCGGCTTCCTGCAGAGCTTATACAGTCTGTAATGCACTCAATGAGATGTGAGATCTACAAGTACAAAATGAAACATTGGATGGCATTCTTTAGTTGGTAGAATAAAAGGAGAAGTATTTAGTCAGTTTTCGACAATCTACCTTGTTTTCCTTGCCTCTTATCTCATAGCCAAGAAGTTCTAAGATTTCCAAAAAATGCATTTGACTAACTTTCTTGGTAACTGACTCCAAAATTAATGAAGAAATCTATCTTGAAGCTAGGAAACAATGCTCACTCCTTTGCTAGCCCAGAATATTCAAGTGAGTTTCTAACTCAGCTAACAATGAGACAGAAACCAAATATATGCATTTGTAAAATCATTAAAGTTTTGTTTATGTGTGACTCTGATATTTGTCATGAAAATTCCTACAATTAAAATTTGATTAAAAAATAGAAATATTTTCTCTGTTCAAAATCAGTTTCAAGAAACCCTTGATAGGATCAGCTCATTAATTCCTAGCCTCTTCCACTAATTCCACATCTGAAGTCATGTGTTATAAATCAGTTTCAGTTGAGATATTAAAATCAGATTATAAAAGAAAAGCCTTGTAAATATTTGCCTCCAAATGAGTTTAAGAATAAATATATATTCAGTAATTCATCCATATTTAGCAGATATTAATAAGACAAAGCCTGGCTTTAAGTTCACTTATCATTTAATACAAAGAAGAAAATAGGAAATGTCCTGATTAGCTTGTTTGTTCTTGGGCTTGGTAATACCTAATTAAAATTTGAACTTCAAAATTGATATAATCAGTCAAATGTCAGTAGAAATATTTATTCTGCAAATGAAGCTTCAGTTAATACAACTTTAATGTGAAGTATTTCCATGTTCGTCTCCACCGGGGAGAAGGGAAGAGAGGATGGAGGAAATGTTGGTGGGAGTGGAAAGTAAATGCAGAAGTTTGCATTTTCCTTCCTGGTCTGTGTAACACTAGAGGTCAGCAAGCTGACAGAAATGAAACAGGAAACCTTCCTTTCATTCCTCTAAGGAGCAGGATTAGAAGTCAGAGAGCGTTGTAGTAATGACTGGATTTGCTATCTTAGAGTTAGATGGAAGAAGTGTGGAGAAGTCTCAGAATGTGTTGTCTACAGTTTTCCTGAGACAAGAGTAAGCTCAGAACCCATCATCAATATTGGCTAGGGATGGGGAATGTCATAGGTACCAGTATCCAAATAAACTGAATGCTAAAGTCTATAATTGTGGATCACTTTTTGGTCTGATAATGTTCAATGGGGCAGTGGCAGACAAGAATAAAGTAACAGGATGCTTGAACAAATCATGGGCCATAGAGGAACACAGGGATAAAAAGACTATGATATATGAAAACAACTCAGATTGCCCCCTTCAAAGGTGGTCTGCTCCTCTTTCTTACCACTTGGGTCTCAAATCACAGATTCTCATGGAGAAATTTGCTCCAATTTTTTTAAAAGATTTTTAATTATTTATTTGAGAGTGACAGAGATTGAAAGAGGCAGATAGAGAGAGAGAATGGGCCCACCAGGGCTTTCTGCCACTGGAAATGAACTTCAGATTCGTGCGCCCCCTTGTGCATCTGGCTAACCTAGGACCGAGGAATCGAGCCTCGAACCGGGGTCCTTAGTCTTCACAGGCAAGTGCTTAGCCACTACACCATCTCTCCAGCCTGCTCCAATTTTTAACTAGCATAGCTCTTTGTTATATTAATAGCTCCCACAACCCCTTATAAGCCAGCTTTGGCCTTGAGGCAGCACCTGCCATCTGGATGCATGCCTAGGATGGCAGTTTCCTTAGAGATCATGGCCAACTAGCTATGATACTGCTCATTCCTTTATGGTGCCACCTATCAGAGTTAACATCAATGGGGTCAACTATGAATAATTGGCTGGACAGCAGACATCAGGGGGTAAGAGCATTACAGTTCACTTTCCTCATCTAAAAAGGTTTTCTGGCTCTTGTGTTTAATCAATGTATTTGTGAGGGTGCACATAGGTTTGTGCATGCCACAGCATACATATGGAGGTCAGAGAACACCATAAGAAGTTTGTGTTCTTCTTATACTCCATTTATTTATTTACTTATTTATTTACAAACAGACACAAATATACAAAGAGAAAGAGAGAGAGAGGGAGAAAGGGTGAGCCAAGACCTCCAGCCACTGCAAATGAACTCCTGACTCATGCACCACTTTGTGCATCTGGCTTTAGGTGAGAACTGGGGAATTGAAGATGAGTCCTTAGGTTTTATAGTTAAGTGTCTTAACTGCTTAGTCATCTCTCCAGGCTTTCTACCTCCACTTTTGGCACAGGGTCTCTTACTGCTATGAACAAATGTCGTTCTAGCTGAGCCATTGGTATCATGGATGTATGAACCACTACATTTTGTATCAGGCTTTATGTGGGTGTTCAGAAATCAAACTCTAGCAGTCAGCCTTTGAGAGCTAGTAGTGCCTTTACAGATGAGCCATCTCTGAAGACCCTCACATGTATTTATATTTACTAAATAAGGTGTATGTGGCCAGATTGAGTAAACATTACTGGAAATGTTTAGTACCAGAAGTGTTTCATATTTCAGAATTTTTTCAGGTTTTATAATATTTGCAAGTACATAAGAAGATAGTGTGAAAATGTTCTTTAATCTGAAACTCCTTTTTTGTGCACCTTAAACATATAGGCTAAAGTTAATTTTAGTGCAACTGCATTTTGCCTGCTGACCCACCACAAGCAGTCAGGAGCAGAGTTTTATTCTTATGGTATCATATCACCCCATTGAAAAAGTTTGGGATTTTGGAGTACTTTGGATTTCAGAATTTTCAGATCAGGGTTATTGAACCTATGGAACATGGCTTATTTTTAAGTGAAAGAAACTTGATCCAATTTGTTTTATTAAAAATGGGTGTAGGATGGAGAGAAGGGGAGGGGTCTAGTCAAACAAGCCCTGGTGGAGTACAGTGCCTGTGCACACAGCAAGCACCTGTCCTAACTATTTCTACAGTCTGCTGCTCTGACCACATGTATCTTCTCTTGAGAGGCATCTGGGAAAATCAAGTATTGGAACAGCATGTGTGTGACACATCATAGGTCATCTATCTTTGTTGCTGCCATGTTTACTCTAAGCTATATTCACTGATATTTTGGTCATTATGTGGTATTTTACTGAGGAAAAACATGGAGGCTCATGGAAATTAAGAAATTTCCCCTTATGTTGCTCTCCAACATAATGTTCCAATGTTCACTAGTCCCACAACCTGGTTTTACTTGTGCAAGAGGCTTGTCAGGTGTGACACCAGAGCTGCTGGAAACTACGGATGCAGGTATCACTGGGGAAATTACAAAGGGTGATGATGCTCAGGCTGATGCTGGGCTACCAAGATACCAGGGCCATTGATAATTTGCTTTTACATAGAAAGAAAAATATTTATTCAAGTGATTAGATTATCTACCAGATGTCAAACAAATATATTTATTGAATAAAATCAATTAACCTCTGACTCTAAGTTAGATTTGTAAGATTAGCCTTTGAATACATTCAAAGTTTTCCTTCCCTGGTGTCTAGCAGATCCATGACATAAGGGAAACAAATCCCTACTGTTTTGTCTCACTGGGAGAGGTTGCATTGATATTTTTCTTCTTTCTGCCTTCCCTTGGCACTGCCATTTGGAAATATACAAGGAAGATAAACTTAAATTTATGACTCGTGAAAAGATCAATTACAATATCAATTTTAATGAATCATGGAAGACAATTGAAATACTATAAATACCCCAAATTATACATTTGGTGATAATGATTTTCAAAAGAAAAATTCACTGTCATAAGAAAATAAATCCAGATAAGCTAATATAAACAAAAGCTACTTTTTAATTATGAAGGTGAATAAGCTGAAAGGAAGAAAAATCAGGTGAGAAGCAGCTTTTCAGAAGGACCCCTGCAGTGCATACTTTTTTACATCAAAAACTGAACACTGTTTCTCTATTAGCTTTCTAGTCTTTGCTGAAACATGAAACATCCTAAGAAGAGAAACATGTTAAATTGGACAGCTAGCCTTACCATGCATTCTTGCTTTTCAATAAATAAAGCTCACATGGAATGTATTTTCATTGAATTTGCATGAATTTCTCAATGTTAAGTATATTTCACATGAAAATATTTTAACATGTTTATTATACTTTTTCTCATTTTTATTAAGAATATATTTTGTATGAACACATCATATGTTAGTACCATCATTTCCCTCCTCCATGCCCCCATTCCACTGAGGTCCCTCCTCAGTGGAGTTGCAAGTATCCCCCATGGAGTTGTTGGTTTTTGAGTAGAGTGAGAGCAGCATTTGGTCATTGTGGGGCAAAGGGAATGCCTCAGGGTATACCGTCCCAGCCTGTGGCTCTTACAATGTTTCTGCACCTTCTTCCTCAAAATTCCCTGAGCCTTGGTGTGTGTGTTTTAAGTCTACTCCAATGATAAGCTCTCAGGATCCTCTGGATTTCTACTTTGGTAAGTGTTGAATATCCTCAGGGTCTGTCTCCTTCATGCTGGTGCTGATCATCAAATCCTCTGTGGTTTCACCTGGACCTTGGCTGAAGTGCAAGGGGTGTTTGTTTTCTTACATCTCACTACCTTCTGAAAAAGAAAAGCAGATTCTCCAATAGAGAAGAAAGCTAGCATAGGTTAAATGTGATAAGCATTGTTAATTAAGGGAGATTTTGATGGATGTAGCCCCTCTTTTGGCCAAAGACTTTTAGGAGCTTATCAATGGAGACCATAATCTTGGTCTCCATATGATTCTGACATGGTTCCCAGTTCCTGCTATGAGTTCCTTTCCATTGAGTGGATCTCTCAGCCAATCAAAAAGTCAATGGTTTCTCACTAAGACTGTGTGTCACCATTGCACTGGTGTGCACATCTTGACAGGCTGGTTGTTCCTATGTATCTTTGACCCCTGCTTGCTCACACTTTCCCACAGTCACTCATGTAGCTGTTTCCAGCACTCAAGGTGCTAACCATCTGAAGACTGGCTCCCTCTGGTTTCCAGCCAGGTCTCTGTGTTCTGTGTTGGCAGCATATGGTGCCTTCTAGCAATATGGTCTTACCTTTTACCTCAGGTGGTTAATCAAAGAACTTGCACAGAAATTTGTCCTGTTTAGGGACTTCCTAGGTCTCTCCAAAGTGGGTAGCAACTGTGTTCTGATACTGGGAATTACAGGCCAGAGCCTGTGATAGTTGTTAATACACATTTTTTTATCTCCATTAATTCGATTCCATAAACTTTTTAAAAGAATCCTATGTGACAAGTATTATAGGTAATTCCATTTGGATTATGATAAAAAGGCTGCTAAATTTTTTGTTTCAATATCTGTGATACTTCTTTTAAAGCATTCATATATATAAATTTATAAGACATTCATATCACAGTGAGAGTTTATAGATTATAAATCTATTTCATATTGCTATGAAGACTGACATTTGGGCTGGAGAGATGGCTTAGTGATTAAGGCCCTTGCCTGCAAAGCCAAAAAGCCCAGGTTCGATTCTTCAGTCCCATGTAAGCCAGATGTACAAGGTGTTGCATGCGTCTGGAGTTCATTTGCAGTGGCCGAAGTCCTGGATCTGCCATTCTCTCTCTCTCTCTCTCTCTCTCTCTCTCTCTCTCTCTCTCTCTCTCTCTCTCCTCTCTTTCTTTCCCTCTCTCAGATAAATAAATAAAATGTTTTTAAAAACTGGCATTTGACCTACTAAAGAAGCTAAAATCTTAACTTTTGATGTAGCCACCTTATAAAAATGATGATTACATCACCAATATCACCCAACATCACTATTGGGTAGAGAGGGATGAAATGGAGCAAACAGTCCTCTTTCATATATACCAGTAAGCAAAGTACCAGAGTGTTGGAACAGATTATAACTTGGTGACATATCTGGCTTAGCATCTATATTGCTATTTAATCCACTGAGAGCTCCCATTTGTGATTTCCTATATTACATACTGTTGTTATTGATTACTGCTTTCCCCAGAGCTTTCCATTGTTGAACTCAAATAACTTCCTATTATATGCCTTTAAATGTGTTGCTTCATGGAATTCTAATACTTTTCAGTGGTTTCCAGAGCAAGGAGCTAGGAAAAACACCTAAAGTTAGCAACATTTTTCTCCAGATTAGTACTCCACTCACACCAAAGCCATGTTCTAGCTATTATTACCTCGTGAAAATTTTAGTGAGCCTTTGTTGCTCTGGTCCTCTTCTGTGACATGGAGATAGTAGAACTTTGCAGGATTCATAAGCATCATGCATATTTAATTAATGGTAGCTGTGGCAAATTTACATTGTGCCTGTCCAATATTCAACAATTCTTCTTACAAGGCTCTTTAAATAATGACTGCTTTACTTTGTGTGGCAGCTTCCAGCTCCCTTGGCCTCTATTTACAATTAACATAGACATAAGTCTTTAGGAGTAATGATGTAAACAATGATGTTTCTTGGTTTGGATTCTAGAAATGACATTGTAACTGTCATGTGTCTTTGACTGATTTCTCTCCCTCTTGGCCTAACACCCAGGCAAATGTGCAGAGGTAGAAAAGCCTATGACAAGGGAGAAAGGGGCTGTCAACTGAAGACACTTGAGTAGAAAACTAAGAATCACTTCTGTCCTTGGACCCTTCACAAACTCCTTTGCCTGCCTGTCTTCAATCCTTGTTACTTAGAAAATGTAAAGAGGTTTCTTTAAAGCATGAGGTGCATGAATTCCCTCAATGCAATATAATCCTAAAAGTGATATTAAAAAAGGAACTACATGCTGTTATTTTGGTTTCTCTAAATTGTGAGTTTCTTGACAGCATGAGCCACATACCACTTTTCATGTTAATACCAAAGTCAATAAAAACAAGAGTTGTTTGCTAATGTAAATGAAACCTCGTAGCCCACACAGAGAAAAATAAGTCCATGTCTTCTTGAAGCTAATACAGTGATTTCTGTTGAACACAGACACATGGACACATATTAACTATATCTATTGCTAAAATGATGGTGTATTTATCATAGTACATTTTCTGGTAACCAGAGGTCCAGAATACCAGTGAAGACAACAGCAGAGGTGGTCCTGGGCTGCAGGCATCACAAACATTCTGGGGTCATTCACTTTGGAACCAGAAGGACTCTCAACATCTGCTCCCAAGATCATGCTCATGAGTCTTGTTCTACGGGAGAACAGCTGACTTCCCCAGAGCAAGTGACTACACTGGGAGGTAAAGAAAGACAGAGAGGGAATCCAAGACAGAGGGCATTCTATTTTGATGATATGACCTCAGAAGAAACTTCCCTCCATTTAGATGTTCATCAGACATGATATCTATGGGAGCTAAGGAGATGGCTCCATGGATAAAATACTGGTCATGCAAGTATGAAGATAGAAGTATGAATCTCTAGCACTTATCTAAATGTAGGATGGGCACAGAAGTCTTGCCTATATTCCCAGTACTCTGGAGGTAGAGACAGAGGATTGCTGGGGTAAGCTAGATATCTAGACTAGCCAGATTGGAGAATTTCGGGTTCAAGTGAGACTTTGCCTCAATAAAGAAGGTGGAGAGTTACTGACAAGAAGACCCCTAACAACCTCTGGTCTCCACAAGCACATACACACATGTGCTTATTTACCCACAGACACACATGTACCCAAATATATGTGAACATGCATGCACACATGCACATACATCACACAGACATGCAAAAATAAAGAAATGATCCCTTAAGACCAGCTGGCACCACTCAGCCAAGAGGACATATGAAAACACAGTAGTCCACAAGGGTATGAGGAGGACCACTGAGGAGATCACAATGAACACCTACCACACAAATCTGCTGGAAAGCTTCCTAGAAAATCACTGTCATATATGAAATGTCATTTATTTTTAATGCTGAAAATCAATCAGAATCCATGCTTATGGCTCATAGAGCTTTCTTTCAGTGGCCAGTATACAACAGAAGAAGATTAGAAAGTCCCTGGCACTAGAATATGCTTCTCACATACTCACCATCATAGCATTATTCTAGGGCATAGTAATGCCATATGGAGGTAATTCCAAGGAACTATATCAAAGGTAAGCTGAGACGACTGTGTACTCTTTGTGGCTATTCTGGATCATGTATGGAAGGCAGCTGTGCTCAACCACTATACCACCAGAGCAGGATCAGGTATAAAAAGCTTGGCTACCTAAGCAGCAGTGTTCAAAGGTGGGGTTAAGGGAAATGACTGGCTCATGAGGAATCTAACTTCATCAGTGAATAAATACATTGATGGATTCATAATTTGACAGAGCTATTAGTGAGTGGTGGAAATTTTCAGAAGCATAGCTAGTTGGAGGAAATCGGTCATTTGGAGATTGTCAACGGAGGGCCTCTACCTTGTTCTAGGGTCCTTCCTCTTCCTTTCTGTCTGTCTGCTTCTTATCTGTGTGCTATGAGCAGCCTTTTCCATCACACTCGCTTTACAGTGAAATTCAGCAGACTCTCAGAAAGAAAAATAGTCAGAAACTATAGAGAAATTAATACTATATAGTATTTATTTACAGACTCCAAGTTGCCTTTTGCCATTGTTGGGGGAAAGTTTATCCCATTTGAATTACCATATGGAAGAAATACCCCTGAGTGAAACATTCAGTCTGCATCCTACAAAGTGCCCTTTAGGCTTAGCCAATTCATACTCCAGACACCTCATCCTGCACTTGAACTTCCGGATAAAGCTACAGGCCTCTCCACACTAGACTGCCTAAATCTGCCCTATGGATGTGAAGACCAGGGGTGGCTGCATGTCATTCTCTTGGCAGCTCCTATCAGCACTCATTTCCATCACACAGACAGAAGACCAGTGCACTGCATTCTCAAATCTCTGTCATCTCTTATCACATTAATGTAACATCACTTTAGTCTATTAGTTCTCACAACAGAAAGGTGTGAGAACATGGCAGTACCTGTCACAAGTAGTGATTTCAAATACTGGATCAACCAGATTCAGGTGGCATTAGTGGCAGTAACCCATTCTTGCAGACTAAATTCATTTATTTTCACTACAAAAATGAAGGTGTCACATGCAAGCTATGATTACCTCATATTAAAGACTTTGTCATGGCAGTCCTCTGTAAGCAAAACCTGGCATGTTCTTGCATTCCACTACAGAGTTCTCCAGCCACCTTCTCTCTGATCCCCAGACATGTCCATCTGCATAGATACTGTGGCAAGTTATAAGAAGATTTTATAGATATCCCGGTCTATATTGTGCTGTAGCTACATCTGTATTTTTTCTTTCCTTGACAAAACTGTAGGGAACTTGAAAGAATAGAAATAATCTTCCCTTCCTATCTTCCATAACATCAAGATGGGCTTTTCATGAACCAAGAACATATAGAATTTATTTCCTCATGATCTATTGCAACCTTTTCCCTCATAGATGAGGGGCAAGTCAGTGTAAGATGTAGTCAGTGAAGAAATATAATTTAATCATCTACAAAGAACACATCTGCTGATTGTACAGATCAATGGTGTCACTCATAGCTTATGTAAATATATGTATAAAGATCTTAAATAAAGATTTTAAGATTATGGCACAAGAGTAGCATGGATGTTATTGGGTCAACCAAGACCTTTTTAATCAGAATTGAGGCCCATTTCACAGGAAGGAATTCATGCCTAGGGTTGTAATCTTGGTCAAGAGTTTAGTGAGCCTTTGCTGCTCTGGTCCTCTTCTATTTGCTTTGGCAGTGTGCAGAAGTTAATATAGATACACACAGAAGATGAATTTGTTGAGAATAAGTGACAATTGTGTGCTTGGCCCTAAATGGGACATCTGCACCACCCCATAAAAGCCTCAGAGAACATTGAAGAAGAAGAGATGGAAAGAATGAAAATGCCAGAGGATGGGGAGAAGTGTTATGAAATGTTGTCTTCTGGTAACGATAAAGCTGTCATATGCATGAACTCACCTGACTGAATGATCTCCTATATAAATCCTTCAGCATCTCAGCATCTCCTGTTGACAGACTGTTTAGCAAACACCAGCACTGGTGATGACTGCAGTGGGACAGGGGTGCTGCAACACAATCCCTGGGAAACCTCAAAGCCCCAAAGTGCTATCAAGGTGAAACCTCCTTCCTGCCTGGATACCATTCCCCACCCTATGGATGCACATAACCCCAGATTTCCAGAGGAGCTACTGGCACTTAACGAATGCTGCAGGAAGGGAAGCCATGTCCTTCAGTAATGTAAAGTTGGAAAATTGTTCATACTCCAGTACATCATCTCCTGCCTATACCTATACAAGCAACCTTAATTTAACTCAGTGGGTCACAAAATGTAGGAAAGGATTAGTTAAGCAGAAAGAAAAAAGGAGGCCTACCTAGTAAGAGTGGGATGGGCATAAGAGGATAATTAGGAGTAAGTATAAAAATACATCATATAGATAGGTAAAATTGTCAAAAATAAAATAATGTTTTAACATATTTTTATTTTTACATATTTATATGTGAAAGGGAGAGAGAGAGAGAGAGAGAGAGAGAGAGAGAGAGAGAGAGAGAGAGAGAGAGATAAGGGGCACGCTAGGGCCTCCAGCCACTACAAACAAGCTCCAGATGCATGAGCTTCCTTGTGCATCTGGATTAGGAAGGTCCTGTGGAATCAAACCTGGGCCCTTTGACTTTACAGGCAAGTGCTTTAACTGCTAAACCATCTCTACAGTGCAAAAATAAAATAAATGTTTAAAAATAACTTTAAGATTAGGCACTTAGACCTAAAAAGAAGATGTGAAGTTATCAGTCTGGATTTTGGATACTGTAGTTTCTAACCATATATTACTATGTTACTGAATGTTAAGTATCTGTGTTTATTTTTCAACTACACAGGACAGTGGTGTGAAGCACCAGGAAGTGCCATCTCTCCCATGCTGACAGGCTATTTTGCAAACATTACCACGCTGTTCATAATGGCAACAGTGGGAGGAGGGCACAGCAACAAAGCCACGAAAAATCTCCAAATGCCAACGCAGTGGGATGTGACCCACAGCCACAACCAGCTTACTTCTTTCCTGGTTTCTAATTTCCAGTCCAGTGACATATAACATGTTTGGAAGAAGATATAAGAAGCAAGTTCCCTGATCTAGATTTCAATAAACTAAAACTTATGAGTTTGGAAAAAGTGGAGTGTAAGCCTCTCAAGCCATATATGATGTATCTTTCCATTTGCTGATTTTTTTTTTCTAAAATTTTCTTTCTTTATTCTACCCCCTTTGAGACAGGGTCTAGTCCTCCTGCCTCCACCATCAGCCTCCTGAACACTGGAGTTACAGACATGTGCCACCATGCCCAGGTATCTTTGCATAACATGTTATAGATTTCTGTGTAGAGGTTCTAGAAATTTCTTGTAGATATCTTGTTAGGTTTTCTGTATCATTATAAATGCTGGTAATTGTATGCATCTACATTTGATAAAACTCACACTAATCACTTTTAACTTTCTAATGATGTAGTTAGTAAATAAAATGTATTTTGTTAATGAATAGTGTACATTATATGCAAATTATACATATTTATAACTGTATGTTGTTGGGGCTGAATAACCCTAAATTCCTATTTTGAAACCCTAAACCCCAATGAGAGAGTGTTTGGAGGTAGAGTCTTTAGGAAGTAATTTGCTTTAATTTTATTTACTTATTTGAGAGAGAGAGACAGATAAAGAGGCAGAGAGATGGAGAGAGAGAATGGGCACACCAGGGCCTCCAGCCACTGTAAACAAACTCCAGACCCATGCATCCCTTTGTGCATCTGGCTTACATGGGTCCTGGGGAATTGAAGCAAGGTCCTTTGGCTTTGCAGGCAAATGCCTTAACTGCTAAGTTATCTCTCCAGCCCAAGTAATTTGGTTTAAAATAGGTCCTGATGGACTTCAGAAAAAGGATAAAGAAAGTGGAAGAAAGGTCACAGAGTGTACAATGTAAAGACAACAGTTCACAGGTCCGGGAGCTACGCTGGCTTTCGTCAAGAGATTTGACCACCAAAATGTTCATGCTGGACTTTCTGTCTCCAGAACTAGATAGAACTTAGGTGACTGTTGTACATGCCACACCATCTACGCCATTCAGTTTGTCGTAGCCAAAACTGCTACATGCTATCAGACATTTGATGCACTTTCTTATTGATTGTACTGATGATTCTGTAGAACCTTCTAGAATTGTTCCTATATAATCATGTGATTCTCTTGTGCTTTTTATTTTTTTCCATTACTTTTTTTCTTTTCTATTGTTCTTACCTTACTCTACAATGCATGTACACCCAGTACAATACTGAACAGAAACAGAGATAGTAAAAAAAGCTTGCCATTTTCTAAGCTTGAAGGGAATGCTTTTACATTTCACTCCTAAATATAGTGTTTGCTATCAGTTTTTTATAGATCTTGTTAAAGTTAAGAAAGTTTTTTTTTCTATTCCAAGTTTGTGGAGTTTTTCTAAAATTATAAATTCATGTTGGACTTTATTCGTAAAATGTTCTCCATTTACTCACATGATCCTGTGATTTTATTCTATTAATATAATGAATTATGTTTTTCAAGTGCTAAATTAACTTTACATTTCTGGAAACAACCCAATCCATAATGGATTCTCTCCTTTAAAATTTGCAAGATTCACTTGAATATTATTTTGTCTAGAGGTTTCACAAGTAAATTCATGACTGAGAATGGCCTGTGATTTTTTTTTTTTCCTCAGAGAACCCTCACTGAATTTTGATAACATCATGTTATAAGTCTTGGACTATTTCCTTTATGTTTTCTTTATGTGAACTTGTGAAAGACTGATAATATTTATTCTTTTAATTTTCTTCTGTGTGTGTGTGTGTGTTGTGAGAGCATGTGTGTTGCCCTGTATGTGCAAGTGGTTAGGCACATGGGCATTCATGTGTATATGGTAGCCAGGGGATGAAGCCAAATATCTTCCTCCATTACTTTCTATTGATTGAGACAGTGTCTCTCACTAAAACCAAAACTTGACAATTTGGCTAGGCCAACTTTCCAGCTTGCCCCAGGAACTTTCTGTCAGAATGCTTACACCATACCCCCTTAGCACATGCAGAGGTGCTTAGGATACAAACTCAGGTCCTCAGGGTTATGCTAGAAATACCTTGCCATTTTTCCCAGCTGTCCTTTTATTCTTTTGATAGATCCCAGGAGAGCCTTCTGCAGGCTAGTACCCACTCAGACCAGTATTTATTCTATCAATACTTGGTGAACACATTCCTAAGCCACCTGGAGCTACAGTTTTGTTTATAGGAAGGTTTATAATTATTCTCAATTTCTCTTAAAGATGAAGCATTATTAAAGTTTTAGGTGTATGCTTGAGTCATATTGACCCCTTACATTTTTCATAAATTCAACCATTTCACAGAAATTTTTTAAATTGGTTAAAACAAACTTGCTTATGATGTCATTTTACCTTTAATGGTTGATGCTTCCTTCAGCATACTTGTTGTTACTATTACTCCTCCCTTTCTTTGTCTCAATAGAGGATACTACAAGGTTTTACAAGTTATTTTCAAAAGAAGTAGTTATCACCAATTATTACTAATTAAATTAATTATATATTTTTAACTTAAAATGTTTCCAGCTTTATATTCTTTGCTTACTCCCAAATTAATTTTTTTTTTATTTTTAAGTGTTAAATGTTTAGTTTGTAGATTTCTGAGACTACTTTTATATATACTTAGGGTTATAAAAGTGTGGTTTTAGACACATTCCATACAGTAATTGTCTTATTTACTTTCTAATTTAGAATCCTTTTTTTCCTTGGTATATTGATTATTCAGAACCATATTTTTCTAACTTTAAAACATATAGAATCTTAGTATTATTTTTTCCATTCTTTATAGCTTACTTAGATGGTAGATGTATATATATATATACACACACATTCTTTTCCATGTCAAAAGTGTTGTGGGAGATGGCATTACTTCTCTTGTATCCTGTGCTTCTCTGTGAAGTAGAATTATCCTTTCTGACCCAGTGATGTCAATCTGAAGTCTTGTTACCTGATTTTCCCAACCAAACGTACATGGAAATATTCTACATGGAAATTGTCCACATCTGACTGGAGGCAGCTATATTAGTCTGAGTCATGGGACGATGGAGACATGCACAATATCCAAGGCCATCTCAATGGTGTTCAAGGTCTTCTGTGGCTAGAGTATTGTGGTGGTTTGAGTCAGGTGTCCCCCATAAACTTAGGTGTTCTGAATGCTAGGATCCCAGCTGATGGAGATTTGGTCCTTAAAGCCTCTTATAGGCAGTGTACTCTTGGGGGTGGGCTTACAGGTATTATAGCCAGTTTCCCCTTGCCAGTGTTTGGCAGACTCCCCTGTTGCTGTTTGCCAAAAGGTGATGTCTGCCCTCTGCTCATGGCATCATTTTCCTCTGCCATCATGGAGCTTTCCCTCGAGTCTATCAATCAAAATAAACCCTTTTCCCCACAAGCTGCTCTTGGTCAGGTGATTTCTGCCAGCAGTGCGAACCTGACTGCAACATTATCAATGGTACCGAAGAGTGGTGTTGTTGCTGCTGGACCCCTGAGGGTGTGGCTTTTCACCTTTAGGAGCTGATTTTCAGGAAGAATATGGAAGGATTTGCAATCTTGGCCCAGGAGATGCCTTGCAGTGCTGTAAGTACAGCTTGGTGGACTATTTTTGTCAGAGTGGAAGGACCTCAATGTAGTAAGAACTGGGGACTGTGAGGTTTGATTGGCTTGTGAGGGGGAGAGAGAGTTTTGCTTGGACTAGACTAGAAGCAGTTTTTTTGAGAGGCTTGCTGTTATGCTCATGTCCAGAGAACTTGTACAAGGTTGCTTTGTGTAGAATTGGATTCAACAGAGGGATATGGCACAGAAAGGAATCTTTGGGCTGAAACTTCTGCCTCTCCAGCTTCAATTGTATGAGAGATTACAACCATTGAGATTGTGCCAGCTGACCTTCATTGAGATAACAGAAAGAATGCAGTTTTTTGAAGGGGCCTGAATACTCAAGGAGTATCCTATTCTTCAAAGTCTGCATTATCCACTCCCCTGATTAAAAAATTGGCACCCCACTTCCTATTGTGGACTATGGGAAATGCAGGAAAGAGGGTCATTGAATTTGCAACATGGTCTTGTGTTTTAGAAATGGCCATGGGCATTGTGAAGCACGCATGTTGCATGTCTACATGAAGACCTCATCGAACCATGGGGATGGACTGTGGGCTGCAGAAGAGACCCAGTCGAGATGCCAGGACCACAAGAAGGCTGCCAAGGAGAGCTGCTGGCCCTGGCTGAAGTTTTCCTGGACTGTGAGAGGCCTAGCTGGAGGGGCAGAATTATAACTCCAGAGACTTGTTTCTGGTTAGAATTATAGAACTTGGAGATTTGTCACTGACTACAGTTGTTGGACATGTAGCTACAGAGTTTGATTTTTTTCCCTGGTTGTTATAAACCGTATGTTGGCTGAATATTTCTGTGCTATGCCCAGTGACATCTTTTGCAGTGTGACTGTTTCCTCTGTGTCATTATGGGTTTGGGGGAATGTTGGTATTATGACTCAGTTAAAAGACCTTGGATTATGGGGATGTTTAACCATCATTAAAATTGATAAAAACTATGGGGACTTTCAAAGATGGAATGTATGCATTGCATTTTACATTATGGATGGTTATCAGTTTATGGGGGCCAGGGGTAGATTGTGGCGGTTTGATTCAAGTGTCCCCCATAAACTTAGGTGTTCCGAATTCTAGGACCCCAGATGCTGGAGATTTGGGAATTAACAAATCTTGGAGGCAGTGTATTGTTGGGGGCAGGCATATGGGTATTATAGCCAGTATCACCTTGCTAGTGTTTGGCATACTCACCTGTTGGTGTTGTCTACCTTATGTTGGCTAGGTTGTGATGTCCAAACTCCCCTCGTGGCAACAATTTCCATTGCCATCATGGAGCTTGCCCTTGAGTCGATAAGCCAAAATAAGCCCTTTTTTTTCTCAAAAGCTGTTCTTGATCAGGTGATTTCTGCCATCAATGCAAATCTGACTGCAATAAATATAATCAAAAGTGGCAGGCAAACATTAAGATAGCCCTCCTTGATATGTATCTCCTGGCATCTGTACCCTGTATAGTTCTCCACCCATCTTAACAATTTAATGGGCTAATTTTCAGAAAATAGAATGAGCAAATGTGATGGATTGTAACTTCTGAGATCATGTTACAAAAAAGAGTATGATTTCCATCTTGGCTATCTTTTGCTTTCTAGTACCATCTGGTTCTCTATAGAGCCTCTCTGTCCCTCTCCCTGCTTCTCTTCCTTCTCTCTCTTTTTTCTCTGTGTCTTTCACCAAATAGCCTATGCATGTAATCACATGATGATAACAAAATGCCTAATGTAATCCTGAAGAGAAACAATTATTTGGACTCACATTCTTAGAGGTTCTAGTCCATAGTAAGTTGGTCTTACTGCTTTGAGCCTATAACAAGTCAGCACATTATGATAAGAGTGTGTGGCAGAACAAATCAGCCAAAGTGAAAAAGAAAAGGAATAGATGGAGCCAGGACACAGTACTCTTTGTTGGCACATGCCTAATGACCTAAAAAACCTCTCACTTGTCCCCACTCTTGTAAAGATTCAACTAGCTCCCTATAATCCTAACCTGGGGACTGAACCTTAATTTTTCTTGGTTTTAGCAACGTGATATTCTCTATTGTCTTTGTATGCTCTCATTGACTATGCCTCCAAAATCTATAATGAGGACATAGTCAGTGAGGACTTACAAGGACATGGAAAATATTGGGAACAAATGAGGGAACTCCTTGCTACACCATCATGTGGTGAAAGGTTGGCGCCATCATCACCTATAGAAATAGGGAAAGTATAACATTTGCAATGACCTCAGGAGATCACCATGCAGACATTAGGTACTATATGGTTCATTTTTGCTCATTATAGTGAAATGGCAAAAGGAAAAGAAATTGTAGAGCTGCTCATTACACAGCAGTCAGCCCCCCCATTAACTGATGATGGCAGACTTAAGACATTGCTTTGGAGAAAAGGTCCAGCCCAGGGCAGTCCATGTAGCACGGTCTAGAGAAGTGCTCAGGGTGGGTCACACAATCTACTGTTTCAAGGCTGAGCTGCACTACCCTCTTCCATTGAACAACGGGGTTCCAAAGAGCTGAAGGTCTTATCTTGGAGAAATTTAAGGGTGTAGTTTCTGTCTAATAGACTAAACCACAAGGGAATTCAGAGGCCCACAACACTCTGTGATAGAATAGAGATGGGAAAAATACCATCAATATGGACTGAACAAGTTAGAGACACTATAAAAGCAAAGACAACAAATTTGGATGGCAAAAAATCAGGGCAGAAAGCAGGGTAATGTTTTGTGCTACTCTGGGTTGGGGCCCTCATTTTTCGTTCTGGGTAGATTCACCCTAGAAATGCCTGGTTCTCTACAGCATAATTGGCAGTCTTTTGCCACTTGGCTTGTTCATGGTGCCAAGGACACACTTGCCTTCTTGTAGAACCCTACCCATGGAGAATTGGCCTCTGTAGTGACTTCAGCTCAAATGAGACGTGCTGGAGCAGCATGAGGGTCAGGGAGGTGACAGGCTGGAGAAAGCTGGTGGATGAGTTCCTTTTGCCTTTCTCTGGGGGCTAAGCTGAGATAATACAAAGTACAGATCAGGTCAGTAGCTCTGTAACCTACCACCCATCTGTCTGCACTCCCACCCAGCTTTATGCTCCATTTCTCACACCAGGTTGCAAAGGCTGCAACCTGAAGGATGTGTATATAGGAGCTTTAATTACCATCTCTGCTTTAGTGAGCCCGAGGTGACAGAGGAGCAAGAGCAATTGTCATGCTTTAAACCAGTGGTTGTCAAATGGATATACAGAACAGGAGCATGGACACCCTTTGCAAGTTGTTAGAAATGTAATTCTTAGCTGCTACCTAATCAAAACCTCCAGGGAGTGGGACCCAACAATTTGGCATAGATAAATATTTCTGTTAAAGCAAGTTTGAAAGACACTGCAGTGCACTGCCTATGAAACAGGAAAAGATTTCTGTTTCTTATTGTTTTTCTGCATTAGGGATTGGATTTAGGGCCTTGTCACATGAGAAGCAAGAGCTCTACCATTGAGCTACATGACAGCTTCCTTAATTTTTTATTTATTTTTAATATGTTATTTATTTATATGAGAAAGAGAAAGAGGGAGGGAGAGAGAGAAAGAAAGAGGCAGATAAAGAGAGATTGAGAATTGGCACACCAGGGCCTCTAGCCACTGCAAAGGAAGTCCAGACACATGCTCTACATCGTTCATCTGGCTTACATGGTTACTAGGGAATCAAGCCTGGGTGGGTCCATAGGCTTAATTGGAAAGCACCTTAATCACTAAGCTATCTCTCTAGCCCCTCCTTTTTTATTTTGAAACAAGAACTCACTGACTTGCACAAACTGGCCTTGAACTCACTCTCTAGCTTAAGCAGCTCTTGCATTTGCAATTCTCCTACCTCAGTCTCTCAAGTAACTGACATTATAATCCTGAGTCACCAGGCTTTATGTCTATACCATCTTCTTAAAGCACATAAAATGTCAAGTCTTAGGTCAAAAGAGGCCTATTTCTTTGACAATATTCACAATGTTAGCTGAACAATATGATAATTGTAAAGTCACTAAAATATGACATTTCTATCATAGTAGCTGATTAACTTTAAAAAAAGTAATGTTGCATATCACTGCTGTCATGTTGTTAGAGATGCAGCTCAGAGTTCAGAGAGCAACCACTGGACTTTCAGGTTCTTGTGTTCTGGAGCAAAAAAAAATAGGGCAGTGACACATGGATAGTGGTAGAAATTGTTTTATTAAACAAGCACTTTTTGATTGGGAGCAGGTCAGTGAACAGGAAAGACTAGAGAGACAAAGGTCCTTTATGAGTTACTCAGTGGCATAATGCCACACTTTCTCTATATTTGAAATTCATGGATTTTTACTCATACATGCTGGTGCTTTACATGGAGAGAGAGGTTTCCAGTCTTTCTATCATTGGTTTCATTCATGTTTATCTTGATGTCTTTCTTTGCCCTATTCCCTGACACAATGGCATCTGACTTTTCTGCATGCATGTGTGTGTGTGTGTGTGTGTGTGTGTGTGTGTGTGTGTGTGCATTTTCACATGTGTTCTTTTGTGAATGTATGGAGACCAGAGGACAACTCTTTGAAACAAGCTCTTTCATTGGCCTAGAGCTCACTCATCAAATAGGTTAGACTGGCAGACTCTAGGGACAGTACTATCTCTGCCCCTCCCCAGCACTATAGTTATAGGCTCATGGCATGATGCCCAGTATGACTTCTAGTTTTGTGGAATCACCACTTTGTGTATTATTTCTCTTAACTTAGGCTATCACAAGTAACCTTAACCCTGTATATCACTGCTCTTGTTTCTTTAAAACAGAGCTACCTTTCCCTTGAAAGTTTGGTTGATTTTACTTTTCATCTCATCCTGCTTGCTAGTTCTTCCCTTCTAGATGGCTATCTTCCATAGTAATCATTTTGTTTTAAATAAAAAATATTAACATGAGTCAGCAGACTTTTGCCAGTGGCCTGAGATCCTTCCCCTGAGCCGCTGGCATCATCAAGGTGTAACCTCCATGTTGTGGTCTACAGCTCTGAGTACAAGTTAGAATCACTTGGGGACTTTCAAATCTTGCCCATGCATTTATAAAGTCCACCTTAAAAACACTGATATAGTCATTCTGGAGAAGTTACCCAAGAATCTACTTCAAAAAGTGTGCAGTGATATTCTATGGGAAACACTGAGTACCACTCCAGCTCACTTTGTGTCTAATTTCTGCTCCTTGACCTCATAAGCCCTAGGGCAAATGCTGGCTGTTTGAGATGTCTCAGTCCTTCAAAGTCAATTTAAAAAGACAGCCACCATGATCACCACCTCCCAGCCATCACGAAGAGTTATAGTAAAATTACATTCTGGAAGTTGAAGTCAAAGGACAAATCAAAGTTTATTTAAAAATACTCTCAAACTGCACCTGCATCAGATATAGGACTCTGGGTTTCAGGAAAAAAAAAAAAAATGGTTTGCAGCCTTCTTATAGAATTTTGATTGCCTTTCCTATTCCCTGTTCTTACTCCCAATAATCTGAACCCAAGGAGAATAGCCTGATGTTTTCTGAAGTAAATGGCTGGATGTGTGTGTGTGTGTGGGGGGGGGTATCTGAATGCCTGAGCAGAACATGAACACTAGGCTGTTCTCTGTTCCTGGATACCATCTCAAGGAGTGTGAGCCAGATAGGAGGAAGGCGCAAAGACACACTTGTTTTTGTGCCAACACCCAAGACTCCGCACCCCGGCTTCTTTCAGCTTTATTCTGAATTTGGCTTGTGCTGGAATTTTTGTGTTTGATTCTCACCTTCTATTCCCTTAGTGAAAATCCCATTATCTCTAACAGCTGTGTGTCAAGAAAAGACATGAATTTTGTGTAACAACAAAAGGATCAGATACTTGTTTCTCCAGGTAGCCTTAGGCAAGAACCATTTCATCTCACTTTCTTCATTTATAATATAAAGACTTAACTTCCCACAGCAAGGGGAATAGACACTTCAGGGTGGGAAAAAATTTGAAGAATGAATTAAATCTTCTCAAAACAGAAAGAAGCTCATCATTATTTGTGTTTGTATGTACATGGATTTATATGAAATTTAAGCACCCTGGTCAAAAAACACTAGTATAAGTGACTTTACAATATTATTTGAAATTTGCCATTTCTAGATATATTGATAACTGGTTAAAAAAAAACTTAGAAGGTGATATGTACTGCTTGTAGAAACTGGAAATTGATTTCTGAAACATCAGTGCTCACTACAAAAGAAGTTCACTGTATAATTGGAATGGCTCAGGTCCAGAGTCTATATTTAGTATAAGCTGGAAATTACAGAGTAGAAATGAGAATCACCCAGCAAGAGGTGAAACTGGAAGAGAGGGATCCCAATAGAAGAAACACTACAGCTTCTCTCAGTCAACTATGAAAGGCCTTAATTTTTGTATTTCCCTAAACAATGATCTCTAAAGACGTCCCCCTTGCACTAAGGAGTGTGCCTTTACTAAAATTCCCTGAGCATTAACTTCCGAACCTGCTTTCATGGACGTCTCATGAAGTCCTATTAGTACCTGCTCAATCTGATGCAGTGCCGACTTATCTGGCATCCAACTTCCAACATGTCAGCAGCATCTCATTAAAATTCTGAATGTATAGAAACATATTTTATACCATTAATATTTTGGCTTCTTTCTTTAAGTGGTTGGCAGAGGACTCATGGCACCATATCATTAATTTCTTAAATATTCTTGTTTTCTTCTCATCATTGGTGTATCATCAAATAAATTAGTTCAAACCCCAAATGTGACAGAAAGAAACATATGATTGATTTTTCTCTTCATTTTTTTTTTGTTCAGAAAGTGTTTAGAATGATTTTGTATAGCTTATCCTGGCTTCCCATCCAGTAATATATTAGAGGAACACATGACTATCTGTAACTGTAATGAGGGTTTCTGCATGTCAAACAGTGATGTTTAACTTCTTTTTTTTCTTTGCACTGAACAGGTTCTCAATTTGGATATACTTGTCAGTAATTTCCCTAAAAGCAATTCAAACACTCTAAATAATATACTGAAAATGGTTAAAGGAATAAATCTCTTCAGCAAGTGACCTCATCAGCAAAGATGCCCTGGCACATAAGGAACAGCAAGAAATACATGGATAGAGAAATGAGTCTTAAAGGTAGAGCCTGAAATTTATTTCAGTTAAAGTTACTTGCCTGGGCTGAAGGTTTAATTTTAAATTATAAAGGAGCAAATTGGTCAGATAAAATAGTTCTTAGCTACTTGTAACAACAAAATCGCAGACATCTAGTGTGAGTGTGGACTTGTCACATATTAGCAAATTAATCCTCCTCATTGATAAATTTTCTAAAGGGAAGCCTCTCCTTCAGTAGAGGATCCAGGTTTGAAAATGGCCTGAAACTCACCAGTTCCCAGCTCTGCAGGCCCAGCTGAAGTGACTAGTTAGCTTGCTTATGCTATGAAGCTGGTTCTGTAACAACTGTATGTCAGGCACACTGGTTTAAGCTGCGATCTCATTTGTGGGCTACTGCGTGCATTCTACAGACCAGTAACCTACCGTGAGGTTGGCTTGGGAAGCTCGTGCAGGAGTCTCAAAGCAGACCCCACCTCCAAGGTGACCAGGCTCTTCTGTGCCAGGTAGTCACTTGTCACTGTTCTGGTCTCTGCTGAGAATCTATTTTGGAAAGGTGGATCTGACAGGTCCAAATGTGGTCTGATAATCAAATAACAAAATGAGCGCTCCTTGCTGGCCTGAGCCTGCTTTAAAAGTCAAACTCAGAGCTCCTGTCTATGTGTCTTGGGGAACGCATAGTGAAAAGCATCGTTTGCTGCTGTGCTCTTCTATCAAACTAGCTGGGGTCTGGAATATTCTGCAAACCTCAATGTGGATTTTAGTTCAAACTGGAAAATAAAAATATTTTAAAAATCCTCTCTCATACTTTTGAACGAACAAGTGGGAAGACGGGCAAACCAGGCTGGTGAGAAAACTCCCTCACTCACTTTCTGGGCTTTGCGCGGTGGAGCACCGCACCCAGCAGACCCTGGGGAAGGGGCTGTGGACGCCGGCTCGCTGAGAGCCCTTCCCTTCGTTCCACACGTGCAGCGCTGCTGTGGCCGGCGAAGACGCGGACACCTCCTGACCGAGGAGGGGCAAGGTCATTCCTGAGAAGGAGCGGGCCTAGCACTGCCCCCACGTGGTCGTTCGTGGGAGAGACTTATTACGGTAAAGAACACCTAGGCGGTTTCTGAGATCAGAAAACTAACCAAGTCTTGGATCTATTACCAGCTTACTACTAAATGGCAGTGAGGAGTCAATCAGGCCAGCCCAGAATGTACAATCCTCAGGAAAACCAGTCCACTGTCTGAAGGAAAAGGAAAAATAATAATGAAAGGCAAGTAGGAAGCAGGGTAAAAGAAAACTACGTACTTCAAACGACACCTGAGAGATTCACCAACAAAATGCACCATTACATAGATCTTACGTGGATCGTGATATAAGAAATTGCCAACTATAAAATATTTTTGTCTCAAAATTTTGAGACAATTGGGTGGACCTAACTTGCAGATTATTTTAAGGAGATAATTTTGCTGACAATAGTATTGGGGCTTGTTTTTAGGGGGAAGGTAGAATTCCTTGGTAGGATGATACAGATAATGCATATGTTTAGACACATTTCAGCAAAAAGTGGGTCTGGGAATAGATTAAAGAACACTGGGAGACCATTACAAAATTTTGATTGGGAAATGAGTACATAGAGATGTATTATAATGTCCTTTATATGTGTGTGTGTGTGTGTGTGTGTGTGTGTGTGTGTGTGTGTGTGTGTGCATGACATATATAATCAAATGATCAGCTAGTTTGCAGGAAAATTAAATATTATATTATACTAGTATGTTATATTAAATATTAAAATATTTTCATGCATCTTATGACAATTTTTGGTTTACCATATGACACATGGAAGTGCACATATTAACCACATTAGTTGCTGTAACCTGGAACTCATGAATTGTTATATGTAGTGTATATCAAATCTTACAAAACACAGTCAGCTTTTAAAGAGTGACAATTTCAGTTTTAAAATCTAGCAATATCCAGTTCATCTCTCATTAAAGTTTTTTTATTTTTTTTCTTGGCAAACAAGAAATCAATATGGGATAGGGTGTGTTTGTAGCAAATGAAATGAAATTGGAAATCAGATCTTAGATGGGAAGTAGCTAGACTTTAATATCTTATTAATTTTTTAGCAAACATGCAAATTAGTGGATTTCTCTGAAACCTCTTTACGGGTACATCATTGTTCTTTGCTCACATTCACTCCTAGCAACCTTGCTTGTCTTCCTTCTCCCTAACTTCCTTTTGTTCTTCCAAATAATCCCCCTCCTGATTTCTAGTCATTTGCATAGTTATAGATAGAGACATAGATGATATCCATTTACATAGTTATAGATAGATATTTACATAGACATAGATGATATCTATATACATGGAGATCAACACAGAGATTTAATTTTAGGTTCTATACATGCGTAATAATATGCAATATTTCTTTTTCCTTATCAAGAGATGCCACTAAAATTTGACCTGGGCTGCAGTCTAGGTCAAACAGCAGAATTCTCCTCACCTCTGTGTACAAAACCCTTTCTCCACAGCTGCTGGAGACCAGGACAATGCCCAGTGGTTTTCTTAGACAGCAGGTTACCTTTAGCACTGGTCATAACTCCTGACTAACATGTGGTGAATTACTGGTCCCCTGTCTTCAAGCTACAAATACAGGCACCATCTATACAATCTGCAGGGTATGTGTTCAAAACACTTGGATTCTAATTAATGCAAAATAGATGTGATAGTTTTTGTTTCGATGCAGTACTTTATCTTCGGTTTATACCCTTCTCTAGATAGACAGAAACAAGCATGTGTGAGATGTCTATTTCTCTCTAAAAATTCACTCCCTTGACATGTCATAATATTATCTCTCTAGTACTTAGGAGGGAAAAAGTCAAACTTCTTTGATAATGACATAGTGTACTATCCAAACTCTGAAAGTTAAATTTATTTTTTTTCAAATTTCAAATAAGCAGCTTCCATACAATAATGCTTTATTATGGATTCAGGACATAAACCAAATCACAATCTTTTCTTGAAATTGGGTACTAGTCTACTCTGACTTTCTGATCTTATTTTGTAAGAATAAGGATTCTATCCACAGTACTTGTAAACAGCGGCTTATAAAATATTAGAAAAGAAACAGGAAATGGTAATAAAATTTTTAACTGCTTTTTTTTAAATTCCACTTA
Source organism: Jaculus jaculus (assembly GCF_020740685.1). Classification (NCBI taxonomy): domain Eukaryota; kingdom Metazoa; phylum Chordata; class Mammalia; order Rodentia; family Dipodidae; genus Jaculus; species Jaculus jaculus. The sequence continues at coordinate 111,615,113 of NC_059105.1, forward strand.
AATACTTTTAAATTATTTGTAAAACTATTTAACAATTTTTCAGTTCTGTTTTGTTTCACTTGAGGGTGAGGGGAATAGGTTAGTATACAAAAAATGGTCACCCTTCTTGTAAATCTCATGTTGTATTTTTAAATAAAGATTACTTCCTAGGATTAAAGGGTCCTGAAAAACCCACTGGATACCTTTCAATGACTAAAAATGGTCATTTCTGTCCACCCAAGAAAAGACAATTGCTTTTATACACAATGTTTAGGAAGCTTTCCATCTTGCCCTGAGGAGAGCTCCTTGAAAGCTTCCCATGCCTCTTGTGGGAAGTGTGAACCTGATCCATTAGCACCTCCAGACAGAGGTTCTGCTCTACAGCTCAGGTGCAAATCTCAGCTCAGTCATCTACTAAGTTGACCAGAGCAATTTATTCCATCTCTGTTTCCTCAAATTTAAGATGGCCATAAATCATCCCAGTGTGGTGAAGATAGACAATCCTACCTCCTCAAAAGAGAAATGAAAAGGTGAGAGCAGCAACTAAGTCCAGCCAAAAGGGGGCACCACCACCCCTCACACACACCAGGCCATATTCACAGAGCTGACATAGGTGGGATCAAGCTCTGCCCAGGGGGCATAAAGCAAGCAGGATGCCTCTCTCCTACCTTCCTCCTGGCCATAACTTCCAATTCAAACTATGGAAATTCCGTCTTCCTGGAAAACTTCCTGCTTGGCTCACTCTGCCAACTATGCATATCCTTCTCATTGCAATTTCCTTTTCAGCTACTCAGGAAAGCTTTTTACTTCAAATTAACACTGCTTTGAGAAGGTAAAGTCCCTCTGAGGTCTTTTTACAACTTCTGTGATCACTGGTGAGTGAGAGCAGTCCTGTGATAACCATGTGCCCCTAGGTTCAGCTGGCCTGGGAGTGCCTGTTATCTTGCTGCTATCCTCTGTGAACTTGCCAGAATAAACTTTACTCCCATTTACTGTGACTCTACAGATTACTGTGACTCTACAGAAAGCATATAAATTTCTACAGAGTTTGGCCACAGTCAGCCTTCCCTCTGGTAGTGTGAAGTGTTAGCAAAAGACAGAGTTCAGGGGACCTTTCTTCCAGGAGAAGGGAAGTGAAAGGCAGCTATAGAAGCCCAGAGAAACATAGGAAAATAGACCAGCAATGCAGTAAGAGCTGCAGTCTCCTGACCCCACAATGTGTCCAACATTACTCTCAATATCTTTGTGCACTCACTTCCCTATCCTTATAGCAGTGTGATTAACTAGGATTTAGAGTCATGCCACTTTACAAATTGAGATTTAGAGAAATTGGGTGAATATCAAGGTGTCATTGCTAGTGACATGTGGACACACAAGCAACCTGAAAACTGTTCAGCCACCATGCTGCACCCACCCTTGAAAGTGTCTCTCCCCAGAGTGAGTCTACTCTTGAAGCCCACACAGGAGACTGATAAAGGCAGAGCCATGGAGAAAAAAGTCCTTTCTCCAAATTGCAGGGCAAAGATGTCCTTTTTTTTTTTTTTTAAGATGTTTCTTACAGCTTATATAACTGGGCTACTTTGTAATAGATGCTTATTGATGGGGTTCCATTCTTGTATGGTCATGCCCAGCTCTTTATGTATGTGCTGGGGTTGCAGGACTGGGTGGCTATGCCAGGCTCCCTGTATGGATACCTGGACAGAGCTCAGGTCCTTGTGCTTCTCACTTGCTAAACAACCTCCTCAGCCCCACAGAGCTGTTATTATTCTTATAAGAGTACTTCTAGAAACAGAAGCGAGATGGCTTTAGACAAATTATTTCAGTTTTTTATACTTTAGTTTCTACCTCTGAAAAATGAGATTAATAGATGCATCTATTTCATTGGCCATTGGGAGGGCTAGGTGGGAGAAGACACTGATATGTACACTACCTTAGTTCATGTAAGTGAGTGTGCTATTTTGGTTCACTGGTACTAGCATGTCAGTTTTTAACTCACCAACCCTGGCTGCCAAGCACTGAGGATGCTGTCTAGAGGTGTCCCCAGGAAACATTGTCATGGAATGGCACAGGTCTAAGCCACACTACCTTTGTCCCCATGCATGGATTTCCTTCCTGGCCTTGGCACCAGTCATTGTTGTTTGCATCAAGGGACCAGAGCGATATAGCTGAGCAAAACAAACCACTGGAGTTTTAGAAAAGAAACCAGGGCACTCACAAAAGAATCACAAAGAACATAGCTATTAGAGAAGAGGGCAGTACTTTTTATCTTAGCAGCCAGACATGAACTGGGGAGCCCTTACTCCCCATTGTTTGCCCTGCTTGCTCAGCAAAGAGCCAGAAATGTCAGTAGAGTGACAGCAGGCCCAAGCAAGATGCAGACAGCCAAAAGAAAGAGAACACATTTGGCCCAAAGCACTGGTCTAGACTGACCATCTCATCCCCTATCAGGAGGGATTGGCAGGCAAATTGGGGCTTCCACCTGGATGCAATTAGCTTTCAACAGGGTCCAAGAGTCCACATGCATATATACCCATAACACAGCCGTATTTCCTTTGCAAAACCATCATTTTTTTTTCAAATCTATCTGAGACAAGGTGGCCTCTACTGACCACTAGGTCACCATAGAGGTTCCTGGTCACAAACCACTATCCATTAATCACACTGACAGGAGCAATTACAAAACAGACATTCTACAAAGAGAAAGTTGCATTTCCGTGCTACATAGGAACTGGTGAGGAAAAGGATAATTGGAAGCATTTTTTTTTGCAAAAACTAATACTCTACTCCCCAATTCCTTTTAATTAGAAATATAAGCAGGTCCATACTTTGTGCATTCACTTGATAAATATTGTAATGCATGGTACAGCAGGAAAGCAACAATTAATCAGCATTTAGGAATAAGAGCAGTACACAAACATTTAAGCATTAAGCAATTAAGAGAAAAACATTGCAAAAACAAATGCAAACCTTGGTGCCTGCTTCTCAGTGTTTGCAACAAGTTGGATAGACACATTACACACAAGTGTGAGAATGAATGGGAAAATCAGCCCATAAGTTATAAATGGTGAGTGAATGGTTTGTCCCAGCAGTGGAATAAGAGTTTGGAGGAATGAGACCTCATTGAAACTTAAATGAGGAAGGGGCTTGACAAAAGATCTTTAAGAGAACTGGGAACAGAGAGGAAGAAATTCCAAGTAGACAATAGTAAAATGTGTTGGGAAAAAATCACTTGATTTTAGGGAATAAATTGAGAGAAAATGTGAGAAATAGCAAGAATTGATAGATCAGAACTATACTGTAGCTAGACCAAATACCCAAGCACACACTGATCGTGCTCTATCATCTGCTACCAAGAGACTGGCTCTGGAAGATTTGAATGAGAGGAGGGGAAGGGAGTACTTATTGGAGGTGCCATGGTATCTTATGCTGGGGTATGCTGTGTGCCCAGGAAATGTCTAGAAGCCTCAGCAATGAGCACTCATAAGTACACAGCTGGCCACTTATTGGATTCACTGTTGTGATTTCTGATCTTGGTGTCCTTTCATGTCAGCCTGCTTGCTCTTTACAAAAAGCATCTGGCTATGGAAGTTAGGTCAAAAGTGTACATCCTGTGTCAACAGCTCTGCCCAGAGGCTGTGTCTGGACCTTCTGTTCATCAGGAATGGATCAGGAGAAGGGAGAATGGCTGTGACTGGGAATCAATGGAAAAGTAAATATTCTAACTATATGTCTGCTATAGGCCAGACATTTTGCTGTGTGCTAAGTAGGACACATGCTGTCAGTATCTTCATTTAAAGTTGAACTGAATGCCATCATTCATCACAAGAAAGAGAACAATTTGGCCCAAAGCACTGGTCTAGACTGAACATCTCAAAAGTACAAAGTGAACCCCAACGCACCACAAACAGGACATCATGAGAATATGTAGCAGGAAAGGAACATAGTAAACAGTACTAAAGAAGAGTGTTCTGGGACTGGGGAGACTGCTCGGTGGTAAAGTTCCTGCTATGCAAGCATGAGGACTTGAATTCAGATCCCAGCACCCATGTAAAGCTGCATGCAGTGGTATATGTCAGTGAAGCCAGCATTTCTATGCCTTAGCTGGAGACTGGAGAGTCCTTGGAAGCTTGCAGGCTAGTCAGCCTGGCAGATGAAGTGGGAACAAGAAAGCCTCCAACAATGTGGATGGAGAGGATCAACGTCTCCACATCCACACTGCGGAAATAATGCATGCACACATTCATGCACAAACATACACGTGCACACGTCATAACATACACAAAGATTAAAAAGGAAAGGAAACAAGCTTGTCAGTGAAGGGTACCTCACATTTGAGGGAAGGCAGAGTTATAGGTGACAGTATTTCCTAGCAAAATTCAGAGTATATGTTAAAACCATGTCTTCTTGTATCCATGTATAGCTCTGAGACCATGGATCTAGGTAGAGCCTAGGATGTGAGGCTAGAAAAATCTTCCCAGGGTACTCAGCATAGGTGAAATAGGAAAGCTAAGTAGCACTCATCACAGAGGCAGCCTGGAGCCAGGTGCTGAGCCAGGAACATTGAAAACTCACAAGCAGCTCAGCGATCTGCTTGCACAGAGGAGAGCGTGAGGAAGAAGGGCTGAGGCAGACCCTATCCAGGTCACTAAAGAAAACAGATGTGGAAGCCAATGGACAATAATTATACCTGAGATGATCAGGAGTCACTGGGAGTTATAGACCAGTGTCCAAGGAGACATGGAGAGGTTTGTGGAGGTAATTATCCATATAGTACCCATGGATGATTCTGAATGTACTGAATTTAATCAAAAATGAAGTTACAATATTGAAACCATAATGAACTCAAAAAAGTACACAACTGATGAATTGGGATTAAGAACTAACTAAGCACACTGGTTACTTTCAGGGACATAGTTTTATTAAACCTTCTCAATTATGCTGGCATAGAGCAGGACTCATAGCTCTCAGTTATGCACAATTTCCAAAGTAACATGTACAGAGGGTTAGGGAAGTGAGGAGCAGATCCTAGATTCCTCAACACCTCAGTCTTTGTCATGACTGCTCCTTACCCAGTCAAAAACAAACAAGGGCTAGAAAACAAACAAGGGCTAGGGAGATGGCTAAGAAGTTAAGATGCTTGCATGAGAAGCCCAAGGACTTAGGATCAATTCCCCAGTACCCACTTAAGCCAGATGCACAAGATGGCTCCTGCATCTGGAGTTCATTTGCAATGGCTAGAGTTACTTGCCTGCCTTCTCTCTTTCTCTCTCTCTCCCTCCCTCTTTCTCTCTCTCTCTCTTCCTGTCTCATTTATAAAAAAAATAAATAGAACAAAATAAAATTAAAAAATTTTAAAACAAACAAATAAAAATCTTTGTGCAAACAGTCATCAAATAAGAAAACATAGTGACATAGTCACTGCTCGGGGTGATTATGATCGAAGTGCATTGAAGTCATGTATGAAAATATCAGAATGCATACCATTATTTTGTACAATTAATATATACTAATAGGAGCTGTCCATGTAGACAATTATTTATTTAGCTTCTAGGTTGCTTTTTAGAACTAGATCACATCATTTGAAGGTTTAAATACAACAGACATTGCATATACTCATACTGGCATCAAAAAAGAGGTCATTATTTGTGATTTGATTTGACTTGCATTTTTTACAAAAATCATAAAAATATTGTGCTTGTAGTACAATGTACATGTCCTGATTTTGCTGAGGGTCTTATTTGATGGGAATGTTAGCATTCATTGTGGAGACCAACAGTCTTCAGTAAGTGGTGGGGGTGGAGGGACAGGTTGCCTCAGGCTATTCTCACCCACCCTAAGGCTTTTACAATCTTTCCATCCCAACTTCTGTAAAGTTCTCTGAGCCTTGGAGAGCAAGATAGGGATCTAATTTATTGTTGCATTCTCAGCAGCCTCGGGATTTCTATTTTGATGAGGTTCAAGTGATCATGTGTCTGCCACCAGCTTCCTGGAGCTGGTTTTCAGGCTAACTGGGAAGGTAGTATTCATGTCACTGCTTCCTCTGCAATGACTTCTAGGGCAGATAGATGAGGTGGAGGTGACCAGTTTATTGGCTTGCTTTTATATTGTATTGTTTTGTTTGTTTGCTTCATTTTAAGACAGATCTTACCAAATAAATCTGACTACCTTGGTAGTTACACAATGTGTAGTACAAAATGACCTCAAATTCCCAGCAGCAATCCCTCTGACTCAGCTTCAGCCTCCCAATTGCTAGGATTAGAGGTGCCTACCATCACACCTGATGGAAGAGAGAGAGAGAGAGAGAGAGAGAGAGAGAGAGAGAGAGAGAGAGAGGGAGGGAGAGAGAGAGAGAAAATCACATAACCCATGTGGAGTTTGGGTTCAAGGTCCTTTGTTTGGGACTCAGCTTTCTAACAGAGTCCTTTTCTCCCCACCCAGCCCCCTCTTTTTTTGGTAATTCTGCAGTGACACCTACTGGGAAGAAACAATACTTAAGGCTAGAGCCCAAGCAGTCACACTCTGGTTGGTGCACAGGGTATGCAGCCATGACCACTGTCCTTCCACACATGGCACATGACGCATCATATGGAGAGGTGAGCTTTCGCATGATGAATACTCAGCCTATGTCCTCTGGCATGAGGCTGGAATTCCATCTAGAGCTGAGACAGAGAGGTCTCAAATGAAGGAGCCGCTGATATTGCCGCATGGCCAGGTTTCTCCAGCTCCATCGCACAGCTAATTCTTTCCCCATCACATTACTCATGACACCACTCTTTGTTTCTCAATGGCTCTCCATGATTGTTTACTTAATATCAAAGTAAAGCTGAACATAGTCCTCCTGTATATCTGAAAAGACGATGATGACTTCCGCAGAAAGTGCCAAAATGTTTTAGAAATAAATGGCAGACAACAGAGTCATTGCATATTTCACAAGGCAGGATAGTAATTTATGTAACGTATTTTTAACTGTGAGGATTGATGGGGAAACCACTTAAATATAACGTGAATTGAAGATTTGTCAGTTTTCTAGCTCATGTGGTGGCAGATCCTGAAAATGCTATAAGAAATTGAAGGATTACCAACAGGAAATGCCTAGAATCAGAGCTCTTATTTGAGTTCTAACTCCCCCTATTGCTGGGAATTTTCTGTTGCCTGATCATCTTATTCTCTGTGGAAGAAGTCAGATTACTACACTATCTTTTTTTAACCACATTTTTCAATTATTATTATTATTTTTTTATTTTATTTATTTATTTTTTTTTGTCTCTGGCTTTTCTGTCACACTCTGATGTTTGGATGGCCTAGTACTCAGGGTCTCTCCACACTGTCCACTGCTGACTCATTTACTACCTGACTCAGAAACATTGTCAGTGTTAACCTAGGTTCCTGCCCTGCCTATGCAAAGGGGTCTTTTAGGGAACAAGCAAGTCTTACCAAGCCTAGATTGCTCCACAGAGAGTTGTTTCTCTCTAAAATATGTGCTGTAAATATGAAACTGACCACAATCAGGAAATTGGCTTGTGTGAGCCCTGGTAATTTCACAGAGGTATTAGCCTCTACCCTACCCCTCCTCTTTCCCATGCTTCTCTTCACTCCCTTACCTGAGCCTCAAGCTCCCACTACCCTTTGAGATGTGCTTAAATCCTTTTGAAAAACCTCTGGGATTTCAAAGATTTCTTTCGCCCTCTTGTGGCACCTTGAAAAGTTGCAGGTACTGTTTATGTAACTGAGGTTGATCAGTTGCTTTCTTCTAAGTACAACAGCTTCTCTTATTTTGCATTGTCAATCCCAGTACTTATGATTACTTCTGCTCAAAAGAATTCTAATCCTATTCTCAGATTCTCATCCTCCATGAGAATTTTTCTTCGGCCTATGTGACTCCTTCTGCCTGGTCAGCTACCGTAAAAATAAGCCTCGAACCATCAACCTCTTGTGCTATTCTGCTGCAGAGGCACGGTCGGTGTTTCTGACCTCAGAAGTTCCGTGCTAAGAGCTAGAATACCAGGTTGGCTAACCGATGCTCCTTTCTGAATGGGGATGTGGCTCAAGGAGGGCACTCCTTCCAGAAGAACAGGTTCAGCCCGGCTAGGAGCTACAGTGCCCATCATCTGAGTCATGGTGCTTCAATTTTTACACCCAAAGTCACAGCATCCATCATGCTGGTCATATCCGATACCAACATTTTCATACTGTTCCAAGGATAAAATCCAAAAAAAAACAAGCATTTTAAATTTAGGAAAGTTTCTGGGAAATAGTGAGTTTAGACCCTTTGAAAACGTATTCCTTTTTATTGTTTTACTCATTGTCACTGTACTCCTTTGATACATGTAATTATTATCTGTCAATTAAAGTGAAATAAGATAAGATTGTTGAGGCCACCAGAATCAGTATGTTGTGACGAGATTCAAAGCAAAGCAGTTGGTATCCACCCAGATATGAAGACATGAAGATAGATCTGTTTTCTAAGGATTCAGTCATTACAGAAAATCAAAGTAGAGGGCTGGAGGGATGGCTTAGCGATTAGGGCATTTGCCTGTAAAGCCAAAGGACCCAGGTTCGATTCCCCAGAACCCACGTTAGCCAGATGCACAAGGGGGCGCATGCGTCTGGAGTTCGTTTACAGTGGCTAGAGGCACTGGGGCACCCATTTTCTCTCTCTCTGTCTCTCTATCTCTCCCTCTTTCTCTGTCAAATAAATAAATAAAAATAAATATATATTTTAAAAAAGAAAATCAAAGTAGATTAATGTCATCCCTGGCTTTCCTGTGAGTTCTCCATGGAGTCTCAAAACTGTCTTTTAAAACATACCTCTAGGGCTGGAGAGATGGCTTAGCAGTTAAGCGCTTGCCTGTGAAGGCTAAGGACCCCGGTTCGAGGCTCGGTTCCCCAGGTCCCACGTTAGCCAGATGCACAAGGGGGCACACGCATCTGGAGTTCGTTTGCAGAGGCTGGAGGCCCTTGCGCGCCCATTCTCTCTCTCTCCCTCTATCTGTCTTTCTTTCTGTGTCGCTCTCAAATAAATAAATAAATAAATAAAAATTAAAAAAAAAACATACCTCTAATTTGATCTTTGCCTAAAAAATGTTGCCGAGCCACTGTTGTACACAGTACCAAACTATCTTCAGGATTTTGATTTTTGATGCTTCCACTAGCAAATGCTAACCAGCCAGGAAAATGCCATGTGATTAGCACCAACTGGTTATGCCACACACAACAGACATCATTATGGAGGCAAAATGAGGCATAGTCACCTCACACTCTTGGTATGATGCAGGAGGGAGCAAAACAAATGGAAGAAAAGCATTTGAGAACAGTTTACAGACAAACACACCAGCACTATGAGGCTCCAATGAGCTGCTGCTATGTGGAGTAAGTAGCATAAGAGCAGGACGCATGGCTTTCAGCTAACCATGCATGCCACTCAGCGTTTAATAGCTCAGAGAAGATGGCATTTCTTTTACCTCTTTCCCTAAATTTTTTGCCAACTTTTTTTCAGGCAGAGATCAAATCAGAGGCATGTTTTAGGAAGACAGTACATCTCAAATTCATTCTCTTGTTGCTCTTCTTTTGTCAAAGGTGTGGCTTGCTTCAAAATCTGTGTGTCTGCACAGCTGCAAGACCTCATGCTCACATGTCTCCACATGCCTTTCATCCAGGTTCTTTCTTCAAGACTCCATGAAGCCTCAAATTTTTCTAAAACACACCTCTGACTGGATCTCACAAAACTCGTTGTTGAGCCACTGTTGTCCACTTCAGAAGCTGCCAACATGTCTTCAGGATTTTGGTTCAGGGTAATGCCTCTACTGGAAAACCAAAAGGAACTCACATTTGGAAATGCAAAATATACAATGTGAATTTCCAAGGTAGGGGGAAATAGTATATAGGAATTTCTACTCTGAAGTCCTCTGAGGAGCCTGCCCTAATCACTTCTGGCTGAATTAACCCCCCCCTCCCACCTCTGTGCTCCCCTAGTATTTTATACACATATGTAAACACACCACATGGTATAGCACTGAGGAATTATGGGCTTTACACTGGCAGAATACAAGCACTGGAGAGAAACAGCAATGACTAATTGTGGTGGTTGCCTACCACACCAGGGATTGGAACCAAATACACACACACACAGACACACACATACACACATGCACACAAAGGAAGGAAAGAAGGAAGGAAGGAAGGAAGGAAGGAAGGGAGGGAGGGAGGGAGGGAGGGAGGGAGGGAGGGAGGGAGGGAGGGAGGGAGGAAGGGAGGGAGGAAGGGAGGGAGGGAAACTCACCTTAGGCAGAATATTTGAAAGTATTTTAGTATGGCCTTAGAATCAAGTCAATGCTTTATTGTTTGTGCTGTTATTTTCTATAGTTCAAGTATGAAACTAATAATTTTTGTTATCTTAATAAATACCTATAAAATTCTTGATGTTTTGGAATTAATTATGCAAAATTGGAAGAAAAGAAAAGAAAACCTGAAAACTTTTCCTTCAACTAACATTTGTTTTTGAAATTGAATTGGATTGGAACTAATGTTCTAAGAATTCTGCATGACATATAAAAAATGAGAAACACCACAGGGTTTCAGAGAACTGGAATGGAAACTACCTAAGAAAATAGTCAACACTGAAGGCAGGCAGCCTGCAAAGGAGGTGCTCTTATCTCTGAAGCTGTTCACACACAGTAGATGACATATCTTAACTGGATTGCAAGGCAAAGCTAAGTCTTATGTGTTGTGCACCAAATAGATGTTCTTTCCCTGATTTAAGTATTCAATTAAATGCAATAAAGCCAAATAATAATAAAAAAACATAGCATAAAAGAGAAACTAGAGCTAGCAATCCTATCTCAAAATTCTAAGTACAAGATCAAGACTGCAGACTTCATAGTACCTACTAGTCTTGACATGACTGATGGCTGATAAGTTAGCTGTAAAGGAGAAAACATTGTGGATTGACACTGGGTTCTTTCTTGCTCTAAATAACTGTGCTGAAGAGTGAGTTGTTCAGGAGAGCTGGCATCAGTTCCACCTCTATAGAAAGGAGGGGTAGATAAGCAGGTGAGCATTTTCAAAGAGGATAGAACTTTATACTCCAAGATATAAAGACTTGGCTTAGTTTTTGCTATCTCTTAAATACTGGAAAGTCAAATGGTCTCTAAACTTCCTTTTACTTTTGTAAGGAATGAAAAGAAAAAAAAAATTGTATGTCACCCTTTATGGGATTCTTGTAAAATTAAATTAGGTCATTATTTACAGTGATTAGCCCAAAGTTCCACACATATTATGCACCCCAAAATTTTAGCAAAATGAGATGTCACTACATACTTATTAGAATTAACCAACAAAGAACTATAAACACCAAGCACTGGTGAAGACAAAAAGCCACAGCCATCCTGGTGTGTTGGTAGGCAGAATACACAATAATGTTGCCACTTTGGAAGATAAACATGGCTGTTTCCTACAAAATTAAACCTATCTGCCCCATATAAGTTGAAACTTTATCTCTCCCCTAGACATTTAAACATAAAGCTTTATTAAAACTTAATTTCATCAAATTTCTTTGTGTCATTTTTTCTTACTGCTGTATAGAATTCCATTGTGCAGATATACCACATCTTAGTTATCAATTCTTCTAGTGATGGACATCTGGATTGATTCCAGCTCTTAGCTATTACGAATTGAGCTGCTACAAACATGGTTGAGCAAATCTCTCTGGCCTGAGGTTTGAGGTTTTAGGGTAGATGACCAGTAAGGGAATAACTGGGTCTGTTGGTATCTCTATTGTCAGCTTTTTCAGGAGTCTCCATATTGCTTTCCAAACTGGTTGTGCCATCCTACATTCCCACCCACAGTGGATGAGTGTTCCTACTTCTCCAAATCCTCGCCAGCATTTATTTTCGTTTGATTTTTGGATTTTTGATATCCTTTTTGGGGTAAGGTGGAATCTCATATTGTTTTAATTTTCACTTCTCTGATGATTAGGGATGATGAACATTTTTCTTAAGTGTGTGTTTGTCATTTGTATTTCTTCCTCTGTGAACTGTCTGTTCAGCTCTTTGCCCCATTTTGTGAGTAGGGTGTTTTACTTCTTACTGTTTTGACTTTTGCTTTCTTTGTAGATTCTAGAGATTAGGTCTCTATCAGTTGGATAACCTGCAAATATTTTCTCCCATTCTGTAGGTAATCTGTTGGCTTTGCTTATTGTATGCTTGTCTGTAAAGAAACTCTTCAGCTTCATGTGATCCCACTGTTTAAGATCATGAGCTACTTGGGTTTTGTTCAGGAAGTCTTTTTCCATTCCTATATCATGGAAAGTACTTCCTAAATTTTCTTCCAGTAGTATTCGAGTTTCTGGTCTTATATTGAGGTCTATGATCCATTTGGATTTGAGTGTAGTGCATGGTGAAATGTGTGGATCAAGTTTCAGTTCCCTGCATGTGGTTATCCAGTTTGTCCAGCATCATTTGCTGAAGATGCTGTCATTTTCCCAGCCTATATTGAAAGGGCCTTTGTCGAATATCAAGTAGCTATAGTTGCTTGACCCAATGCCCAGGTCCTCAAGTCTATTCCATTGATATATACTCCTGTTTTTATGCCAGTACCATGCTGTTTTTATTACTATGGCTTTGTAATATAGCTTTAGATCAGGTATGGTGATGCCACCAGAGGTATTTCTTTTGCTGAGGATATGTTTGGATATGCAAGGCCTTCTGCCTTTCCATATGAAATTTGAGGTCATTTTTTCTATCACTGTGAAGAACACTGTAGGGATTTTAATTGGAATTGCATTAAATCTGTATATTGCCTTTGGTAGGATTATCATCTTCACAATGTTAATTCTACCTATCCAGGAGCATGGGAGGTCTTTCCATTTTCTCAAGTCCTCCTCAATTTCTTTTTTGAGGGTTTTTATGTTTTCTTTGTATAGATCACTTCCTTGGTTAATATTATTCCGAGGTATTTTATTTTTTTGTTGCTATTGAAAATGGGACTATATCCCTTATTTCTTTCTCTATATCTTTGTCATTTGCATATAGAAATGCTACTGAGGGCTGGAGAGATGGCTTAGCGGTTAAGCGCTTGCCTGTGAAGCCTAAGGACCCCGGTTCGAGGCTCGGTTCCCCAGGTCCCACCTTAGCCAGATGCACAAGGGGGCGCACGCGTCTGGAGTTCGTTTGCAGTGGCTGGTAGCCCTGGCGCGCCCATTCCCTCTCTCTCTCTCTCTCTCTCTCTCTCTGCCTCGTTCTCTGTCTGTTGCTCTCAAATAAATAAATAAAAATAAAACCAAAAAAATTTTTTAAAAGAAAAAGAAAAAAAAAAAAAAAAAGAAATGCTACTGATTTTTGGGCATTGATTTTGTATCCTGCTACTTTGCTATAGGATTTAATCACCTTCAGGAGTTTTGGGATTGAGTCTCTTGGGTCTCTTTTCATATACAACCATGTCATCAGGGAATAGAGCTAACTTAACTTCTTCCTTTCCACACTGTATCCCTTTTATTCACTTCTCCTGTCTTATTGCTTGAGCTAGGACTTCCAGTACTACATTGAAAAGCAGAGGTGAGAAAGGACAACCCTGTCTTGTTCCTGATCATAATGGGATCCTCCAGTCTCTCTCCATTAAGTATTGTTTGGGCCTTCGGAGCTTTGTATGTTGCCTTTATTATGTTAAGATATGAACGAACCATGCCAATTCTCTCCAAAGTTTTGATGATGAAGTGATGTTGTATCTTGTCAAAGGCTTTTGCTGCATCTATCAAAATGATCACGTGGTTTTTATGTTTACCCTTGTTTATGTGGTGTATTACATTGACAGCTTTCCATATGTTGAACCACCCCAGTGTTCCTGGAATGAATCCCACTTGGTCAAGATGGATAATGCTTTTGATGTGTTGTTGGATTCAGTTTGTGAGGATTTTGTTCTGGATCTTTGCATCTAATTTCACTAGGGAAATAAGCCAGTAGTTTTCTTTTCTTGTGACATCTCTGCCTGGTTTTGGAATTAGGGTAATACTAGCTTCATAAAAGGAGTTAGGTAGCTTTCCCTGTTCTTCAATTGTGTGGCACAGTTTTAGGAACATTGGTTTGAGTTCTTCCATGATGGATTGAGAGAATCCAGCTGAGAAGCCATCTGGTAATAGAATCTTCTTTTGGGGTCAGTTTTTTATTACTTTTTCAGTCTCCATGATTGTGATGGGCTCATTGAGGTGATTAATCTGCTCTGAGTTTAGCTTTGATTGATGGTATGCATCCAGGAATTTATCCATCTCCTCCACATTATCCAGTTTTGTAGAGCAAAGGTTTTTGAAATAAGTCCTGATGATTCTCCAAATTTCACTTATTCCTATTGTAATCTCTCCTTTTTCATTTTGAGTTTTTTTAATTTGAAGCTTCTCCTTTTTTTGGCTTGATCAAATTGGCCAGGGGTTTGTCAATCTTGTTTATTTTTTCAAAGAACCAGCTCTTAATTGTCTCAATTGTTTCCTTGTTTTCCAATTAATGAATTTCTGCTCTGATTTTCATTATTTCTTTCCTTCTGGAGCTCTTTGGGTTCGGTTTTTCTTGTTTTCTCCAGTGCCTTTAGGTGGATGGTTAGGTTATTGATTTGGGATCTTTCTTTCTTTTTAATGAAGGCATTGTGTGCTATGAATTTTCCCCTGAGCACCGCTTTCATTGTGTCCTATAAGTTTTGGTATGATGTCTTCTCATTGTCATTAAATTCCAGGAATTTTGCAATTTCATTTTTTATTTCATCCACTATGCATTTATTGTTTAAAAGTGTGCTGTTCAGTTTTCAGGTGCTCTTGGGATTCCTGGTGGGTCTTTTGTTGTTCATTTCTAACAAAATAGCATTGTGATCTGATATCATGCAGGGAATTAGGTCAATCTTCCTAAATATTTGGAGGCAGTCTTTGTGACCCAGTATATGGTCTATTTTAGAGAATGTTCCATGGGCTGACAAAAGAACATGTAGTCTTTGGATTTGGGATGGAAAGTTCTGTAGATGTCCATTAGATCTAAGTGATCTATGATTTTGTTGAGCTCTCTTACTTCCCTGTTGAGTTTCTGGTCGGATGATCTGTCTATTACTGATAATGGTGTATTGAAGTCCCCAGCTATGATAGTGTTGGTGGTTATTTCTGTTTTATTGTCAAGTAGGTTTTGTTTTATGAACTGTGGTGCCCCTGTGTTTGGTACATATAGATTTATGATTGTAATATCCTCTTGATGGATCATTCCCTTGATAAGTAGGAAGTATCCTTCTTTGCCTTTTTTGATTATTTTTAGTTTGAAGTATATTTTATCTGATATTAGTATAACTGTTTGGCATTCTGTTGGCTTCTTTTATCTTGATGGGCCTTTCTTTTAAGAGAAAGAAATAGAAGTTTTCTTCAATTATTTTGTTAAATAAGTTCTCCATGCCTTTGATCTGAATTTCTCCTCCTTCTGGTATTCCAATGATCCTGATACTAGGGCGTTTAAGTGTATCCCACAATTCCCTCATGTTCTGTTCACAGAAACTTTTGAATTACTGAAATTTTTGAAGTCTCAAACTGTTTCTTCCATCTTGTCTTCCAGATCAGAGTTTCTATCCTCCACTTCGCTGACTGTATTCTTGAGAGCCTCTAGAGAGTTTTGTACTTGTTCAATTAAGTTTGCATTTTCTACTACTTTTCTATGTATCATTTCCATCCCTCTGTCAAGGTCCCTTTTCACATCATTTTCTGGTTTTCTTGATGATTCTTGGAATTCATTCTTGCATTTCTTTATGTCTTCATTTTGTATGGCCAGCTGATTTTTAAGGGCTTCTTTTTTTTCACTCTCCCTCAAGTCTCTTAACTCTCTTTGAACTCCTTCCAATCTTTTATCAAATTATTCTAGCTTAGTGATGGTAGCATCCACATGATTATTGGTCCTTTGTTGCTTTCCTGCAAATTCTACCAATACGTTGGTCAGGGTTGCATTGCTCATAACTTCAATGTTATGTTCTGATCCTAATGACTCTTCTAAGTTTTGGTTAGATGTATTCATTGTCGGACTGGGTGATGTAACTGGATTTACTTGAATTTGATTTTTCATGTTATTTCTTTTGCGGTGTGGTCTGCCCATGACAGTGTATGGGCACGTAGATGGGTGGATCAGCCTGGGCTCTAGAGCAATGGAAATCTGAGGCAGCCTGAGGTAGTTTCCAAGCAGCATGGGCTTTGCTCCCACTTGCCCAAGCTGCCTATCTAATGCCTGACTGTGGTGCCAATGTTGCCTGAATTCTCAAGTGGTATTGCCCCAAAGCTGCCTGCCTTCAAGCTTGGAGGGGGACTGAGGTACCAAGCACTGAAGCAGCCCAAACTCTGGATGGGAACACTGGGACCTGAAACAGTCTGTGTTCCCCTGCCACCAGACAATGCAGGAAGGCCTGCACAGCAGACAGGTAGGGGATGGCACCTGAGCTGGCACAAGCGAGAGACACAGTCTGGGCTTGTGTGGCAATTGCTGTGGGTCTGGGCTCACTGAATGTGCAGCGGCAGGAGCAGTAATGGGTGCGCGTGTGCAGTGAAGTTTAAGCTTCTGCACGCAGGGATCATGCACAAGTGGTGCGTGATCGGAGCACGGCAGCAGTGGAGGTGGGCGCAGCGGGCACAGCGGCTGTGGGTGCAGTGGGTGCGATGGCCGATGCAGTAGCTATTTGGTGGGAGGGCCCATGAGGGGATCTGCGATTCCCTCCCCACCCCCCGCCCCGCCGTGCCCTCCCACTTACAAGAAGACCCAGAAAACCCTTAATGTCTTTAATGTCTTGCCTTTCTTTCCCCGGGATTTGCAGTGCAGCTAGGTGGTCGCCATCTTGGCCAGAAGTCCATAACTTAATTTGAAACTATCACAGTTTGCAAACAATCAAAATGTCTTTCAACAAGTCAATGGATATAAATAACTAAGGTTCATCCAGACAACTCAATGTTACTCAGTACTAATGAGAAATGAGCTACCAAGTCATTAAAAGAAATTGGAAAAGAGCTGGGCATATAGCTCACTGGGGCAGTGCTTGCCTAGCCTGTGCAAGGTCCTTGGCTTGATCCCTGCCTCCACAATAGGAAGAAGAAGGAGGAGGAGGAAATGAAGAAAGAATAAAGAAAGAAAAAGGAAAACTAAGGAATTGAGAAACTTTAAATTCAAACTCCTAAGTGAAAGAAGCCAGTCTCAAAAGCACAAATACTGCCTACTTCTCATTTTATGACACTATAGAAAAGACATGACAGTTAAAAAAAAATCAGTGGATGTCAGGGGTTGAAGATAAGGGAAGGAAAGAATAAACTGGGTATGGGAATTATTTAGGATAGCAAAACTATTCTATGTGATGCTAAGAATTTGTCTAAAATAAAATACAAAACACTCAAAGTGAAGCCAGACTTCATGCTGAGCGTTGTATAATGATTTGTGATTGGGGACTCATCATTGTCAGCAAGTGAACAACTCCTACAAGGGAGATGTTGACAGAGTGGGAGGCTGTGTGTTCATGAGCACAGGGCACACACAAACAATGTCTGTACCTTCTGCTCAGTATCACTGTGGACCTAAAACTGATATGAAGAAAAGAAATGTCTTTGTCAAAATGGGAGCCATACTTATTTCAAATCCCTTTTAGTTAGAAATTTGGCTGCTACATGTAGCCAATATATATGTTGAATGAAGGTAACATTTTCTGATCATTTATGTTATCCTGGCCTCTGGTGGTGAATCTGCACAGATGTCAATAATTCTTACTAGTGCACTGAATATTTCCATAAGGATCTCTTCCTTGGTTTTGTGAGTTAGAATTATTAAGCCTTTCTTACCTCAAGTTGCAATACTCCTCTGTGTACAGCTAATTGCTATTATTAAATTTAATTTCCAAAAAAGGCAACAGGCAGAATGGGTCCTCATATAGGAGGTATTATTTGGGTATAAATAACACCTCAGGTCTAGCAGGTGAGGCACAATTTGCATTTTGGCATTAAATTGGAAGTTTGCCCCAGGAATATTTTATTTCTGAAGAAATGACCACCAAGTGGAGAACCTGAGTGATTCACTAAGAGTGTTGAGCTTTTGTAACAACCTAGCAATATAAGTTACCTCTTTATATTTGGAACCATTCCCCACTGCAGGAGCCATGGCTTCTTTACTGGTGTGACTGAGGGGCACTTCAGCAGACCAAGCATCCGGGACCCTTCATCCTATAAAGGAGTCTGAACCATTGCCTACATATGACCTTGGCAAGTCCTTGAAACTTTATGGGCAGCAGTTGATTTTTTTGTTTCTTTGATTTATTATTTTTATTTTTTAATTTTTTTTAATGTTTATTTATTTGAAAGTGACAGACAGAGAGTCAGAGGGGGGGGGGGGAGAATGGGCACGCCAGGGCCTCCAGCCACTGCAAATGAACTCCAGATGCATGTGCCTCCTTGTGCATCTGGCTAACGTGGATCCTGGGGAATCAAGCCTCAAACCAGGGTCCTTTGGCTTCACAGGCAAGCACTTAACCGCTAAGCCATCTCTCCAGCACTTATTTTTATTTTTGTTTGTTTGTTTATTAAAATGTACTTGCATCATGCTGTAATCTCTAACTGCTGAACTCAAGTAACCTACCTACCTCAACTTCCCTTGCAAGGAACTCAATCCCCAGATGCACATTATCTTGTTGAGGCTAATTTGATTTACTTTTTAATCCACTTGTACAGTGGAGAGTATAGCCCCTCTGACTTTCCCATCTTCCTAGGTGACCTGTGTCCATTCAAATGAAACAGGGTGTTTGAAGTGAGTTGGAACACATATAGGCATTCCTAATCGCATTTACCTTCTCATCTGTCGCTTGATTTCTGTTTACACTGAGAACCCCAAGTGAAGCTAAGAAAAATAGAGACTAAGCTGACATATGCAGATAAAATTAGAAGTTCTAAAATGGTAGCTAGATGTGCATTTCTTTTCTTGGGTGAGCAATGTGCACAAAGCCCATTGACACACAGTCCCTTAGCCTGAGTTTATTTCAAGGTACAAAAGGACTGAGAGATTACATGTTGAATGCCTACCCACAGTCATGGTACCACCTGAAGTATATTTACAACTATATAAGTCTGGATAGTCATAAGCCATAGAGGAAAGAAACTGAAAAATTCAAGCCCAGCTAATAATTCAAAGCACTGAATTTTGCTTAATGTATCCATGTGTGATAATTAACTTGCATATCTACTAAACATAAGGTTCTTTATCTGTCTCTGACCCCATCCACATAAATAAATTATTTGTCCCTGATCTAGCACACTCTACTTTAATCAGCAGCTCAGTGTTACATGACTGATGTGGAGTATACTGCCACTAGAAACCTCCTTCTATAAGGCAATGAGAAGGATGTACTACCTGTGTGGGAGTCCCTTCCCCATATAAGAGCAAGCCTTAAAGGGATACACTTGACAAGTACCTGACCAGTATTCTTCAAAGCAATTGAGTTTATAAAAGACAAAGGAATACATATGAGTGGCCAAGGATTAGAAGAGACCAAGAAAACATCACAGCAGAGTTCAGTGTGGGATGTGAATCTGATCCTATACAGGATGTTGGAGACAAGGCTGATGAGGGGTAAATAAGGGTGCTGTTAAACCTTGTATTGCTCCAAGGTGAATTTCTTACTTGGGAAAGGCATACCAAGATATCATAAAATGCCAACAATTAGGAACATAAGTGATATCATATGAAGAGAAAGGGCTCTCCATTCTATATTTGAAACTATTGAATAGTCTAAATTTAAAAAAAAAAAAACATGGTGTTTGATTTGGTTCTCAAACCAATCATCCTGAAGAGAAGTTAAAACAAGACTGACTACAGTAAGGCATGAAACATAATATCTAAGCTGTTTCAGTAAATGCAGAGCATCAAAATGAACATAACTTACCTCTACAAAAGGTATATCCATGAACAATTAAGATTTTCTTTGATGAACATCTGCCAGCACCACTGTCCCTTGAGTAACCTATTCCTCATCTAACCTTTGTAGTGTCTGAGAATGGGTGGCCACCCCTTGAAACATTTGCATGCTCCAGTTTTTGTATAAAGTACTGCAAAAGGGGCTGGAGAGATGGCTTAGCGGTTAAGCGCTTGCCTGTGAAGCCTAAGGACCCCGGTTCGAGGCTTGGTTCCCCATGTCCCACATTAGCCAGATGCACAAGGGGGCGCACGCGTCTGGAGTTCGTTTGCAGAGGCTGGAAGCCCTGGCGTGCCCATTCTCTCTCTTCCTCTATCTGTCTTTCTCTCTATGTCTGTCGCTCTCAAATAAATAAATAAAAAATTTAAAAAAAAATTAAAAAAAAAGTACTGCAAAAGCAGCAACTCTTTTCTGTTTTACATTGTTCCCATAAAGTGTGCTGTTAGGAGCTCAGAATAACAAAAAAAAAGACTGCTGTAATAATTAAGCTCTGGGATGTATTTCAAAGACTCACAGACATGAGAGATGGGAAGACCCAGCAGGTCATCCAAGCCTGTCTCTCTGCCAGTGCAGGAGGCTGTGTATAATTTGGCAGATCTCTTATCAGGCTATAAAAATTCTAAACTATTCAAAAAATTACCACATTGTATAAATTATAATAAAAAGTTTACCTTATTCCTGAGCCATTCTTGGGGATGGGGGAGGAAGTCACTGAATAGCTTTCTAAAAACAATTACTGTCCTATTTAGAATAGATTTTCCAAGGTGAAAATGTGGTTATTTTCCTTTCAATGTGACAGCCTGTGCTTATTATTATGCACAAGCTGCCTCTCTGCATCTGATAGTTTAAAGTTTAGCACTGACCCCAGCTGTCCCTCAAATGATATCATAAACATGGCTTGCAGTGCATCCAACTTCTTCTGGTTTTGACTGAAGGGCTGGACTTAAACACAGTTGACATGGTGCTGCCTTTGGGTCAGGCATTCTGGACCTAGTGATTTTGATTTTATGAATAAAGGCCAGCCCCTCCAAGGGTCTCAAAAGAATGATACTCCTGACAGATCCTGGTTAGGCTTGGTGGGGCCTCTCTAAGCAGAACTGTCAAGTGAAAGTAATACATATATGGGCTGGAGAGAGGACTTAGCAGTTTGGCGCTTGCCTGTGAAGCCTAAGGACCCTGGTTGGAGGCTTGATTTCCCAATTTCCCAGGAGCCACGTTAGCCAGATGCACAAGGGGGTGCATGCGTCTGGAGTTCGTTTGCAGTGACTGGAAGCCCCGGCGCGCGCATTCTCTCTCTCTGCCTCTTTCTCTCTCTGTCTGTCTCTCTCAAATAAATAAAATAAACAAGAAAAAAAATTTTAAAAACATAAAAGAAAGTAATACATATACCACTCTCATGCCAGTAAAACAGGCCACAAACTTCCACCATTCCTGAGAGCTATTTTCATGTGTCCTTTCAGAGGCTAGAACTGCGAGTGCACTGAACTAATCAATTGATTTGTAGCCTGTGAGTAGGTTTGTTTTTTGTGAAAAGTGGACACATAGCAGATCCTAGGACATAGCAGACCAGTCCAGTGACAGGAGATCAGTTTATCCAGAGCGGAATCTGTCACTGTCATAATAGATATGGGGAGATGGGAGGCCATCAGCAGCAATATGTCAGCACATCTCATTACTTTTGTTATTCCTGCTGATTGCTTGTTTGCTTTTAGAATAATAGGGGTTGAACCCAGGGCCTTGGAAGACTACACAGATGCTATAGTACTGAAATATGCCCTCCTCCTAAGTACCACTCAGTTCTTTTTATTTTTTTTTTTTGATGTTTTATTTATCTATTTATTTTGGGTTTTATTTTTTAGTGTTTTTTTTATTAGTTTTCTCCTCAGCAATTATAGGCAGTTTGGTACCATTATTAGGCTCATCCTTGACCTACCCCCTCCCCAATGACCCCTCCTTGTTGAGGTATATGGGTTGTGCATTGTGGAGTTAGCCCACAGTTATTGGTACGATAAATGTCTCTGCATATCATGACCCAACATGTGGCTCTGATATTCTTTCTGCCCCCTCTTCCTCAAAATTTCCCTGAGCCATGTTGGGTTCATTTTTGGTCTGCTTCAGTGATGAGGTGTTGGGGGCCTCTGAGGCTCTGACTCTTTGATTTGGTAGGAGTTGATTTTTCTCTGTGTTGGTCTCCTTCCCCCTTGTGCTGGTATGAGGTTCATCAGGAAAACAGCACCCTTGCTTGTTTTGCCAATTTTCCTTAGTTTCAGTCGGGGTCCTTTTGAGGTATGATGGGGTGGCTTTCTCCTTAGGATCTGCATCTGTTTGAAAAAGAGAAGCAGATTCTCCAATGGAGAGTAAGTTAGCACCAGGACAAATGAGATAACCCTTACTTTTTTATAGAGAGTTTAATAGGTGTAGGCCCTCTTGTACCCCATGATTGATGGTAGCTTGATATTGGAGAGTGGGCTTATGTTTGGATATGATTCTGACTTGTTTCCCAGCTCTAGCTATGGATCCTGTACCACTGAGAGGATCAGTTAGCCAATTCAAGAGCAGTTGGGTCCCCACCATGGCTATGTGCCACTACTGCACTTGTGTGAGCATCACAACAGGTTATTTGTTGCTAAGTAGGTTAAACCATGAGTTGCTTGGACAGATATTGGTCATTTCCCCCAGTCACCCATGTAGCACCTTCTGGCACTAGACACACTGACTGTCTGGGGACTGACTCTCTCCTGGCTTCCAGCCATGCCGTTCCATTTTACGTGTCAGCTGCATATGGAGTCTTCAGCAATAGGGTCTTACCACTGACCTTTGGTGGGTCATCTAGTACTCTGACAGAAATCTGTCATTTTTTTAGGAAACCTTGTAGGTTTCTCTGATCAATAGCTCATTGTGGATAATAGCCCCATGATGGTACTAGGAGTTACAGGTCAGTGCACACTAAGAAAATGAGGGAAAACAAGACTAATATACAAGAGTTAGAGAGGACGGGTGCGGGGGGGGGGGGGAGGGAGGTAGGGAGGGAGAAAAGATGTAGAAGATTTAGGTTAGACTTGATCCTACCCTCTCCAGTGTCTTGTGGTTCAGGTGTTCCCTGTAAGGGCCTGGTGAAGGTTCAGCCATTTGGTCTGCCTTTTAGGAAGTAGAATTTTATGGTACCATTGCCTTTTGGGTCTAGATATTAATGTTTCTCACCCCTTCGATGCCCTCCCCTCCCAGTTATTTATTGAGTGTTCTACGTTTGACATGCATAACAGCATACTGAAGAAAATGTAGTCCCTGTCCTATGAATGGAGGAGCATCATGGTTGTTGCTGATACCAGCTGTTCTTTACAAGCTCTGTAGTGGATGAGTTTATTATGTCTTCAGTGTGTCCTGGTGGAAACACATAGAAGCAGGTCCTAAGAAGAACTGGTCTGTACTACACTCCCTTCCTCTCTCTTCTCTCAACACCACTTGGAAAATGCATGTGGGCTGCTTCATGGCTCTGAATAAAAAGGTCATTTGTTGATTGCAGGAAACATAAAATGCCCTTTTCCAAAGCCCTTGTATTGCCAGATTAGCTCACAAAACCACAACTGGAGTTGATGTCATGACATGGACCACATCTGTATATGAATGATTTATACCCGTGTTCTAAAAGCCCATGGCTTCACACACTTGCAAATACCGAGCTGTGAATCTATACAGTAAGAATTGCGTGTTGAATGAAACGTTTGCCAAAAATTGATTGTTCATTAACTCTGAAGATTACGGTATTTAAAGTAATAGGTAAAGCTTTAGAGACATGAAAACAGCTGAAGGAGTAAGCTATGTCTAGGACCATGACAAGGAATAAAAACAGGTTAGAAGTAAATCTGCTGAAAGAAGCATGAGCCCTTAGAACAGAGCGAATCTGGAGTTTCTGAGTTACCTCAGTGGAATACAGATGATGACAGCAAACTTCTTTTGACACTTCAATACACTCCTTATGGCTGGAGTTAGAGAGGACGGGTGTCTGTTCTTTTGCTGTCTGTTTTGTCCTCTTACCAAGTATAGGGACACCCTACACACAGGTAATAGGGAGATAGAAGTGACCAGACAAAATTCACAAGGCCAAACAGGCATCTCACAGAAAGACAGTAATAAGAGTCACAGAGACTTGGGTTGCCTGGAGGCTAAGCAAGGTTCCCCAATCTCGGACCTGTGGAAGCAGAACGCCCCCTGGTGTTCACGGGGCGCCTCTGCATGTGGGTGACTGGCCTCCAGCAAGGCTTTATGCCATTTGTGTCTTAAGCCTCTGCCCATCACCTCCTTCACTGCTCCATGGATAATGGGAATGTATCTTCCAGGCTTATGTCACTACTTCTAACATTTTTTTGATATGACCATAGTACAGAATGGTGTCAGGAAAGGAAATGAAGAAGAAAAGACGAGGAAGAGGGAGGGAAAAGAACCCACCTGCCCGGGTCATCATTGGTCCCCAGTTATCCTTAGGTCAAACACCCAGATGCAACTAGCATATTGGCTATGTAGGCATAAATTTGGGTCTCTTTCCTAAAACATAATAGTACCCATCTCTGTGACATTGTCAGCACCTTTTATTATGATGTATGTTTCTAAGTAAATTACAACTACTTAATTCAGTATTCCCGATACATTGAGGAGCTGCTGCTACATAGTTAGAAGCGCCAGCTGCCCCTCTCCTCAGCTGAAGTTCCACTGCTGGGAATGTGGAGATAACTTCCCCATTAGGACCTGAGCCGGCCATGTGTGATGGCTCATGCCTGCAATCCCAGCATCCAGGAGGCTAGGGGTCAGAGTTCAAGAACAGCTGAGCTACACAAGGAGACTGAGTCTTGGGTGGGGGGAACAAACTAAGGACATAATGAAAATATTTGTCTACTTCCAAAATTTTAAAGGAACATTTTTTATTTTCTAATGAATTTTGAAATGCCATAAGTCTCTTCACACAGCACTCACCTATTGAAGCAGCCCCACAACCCAAACCCAGGCCCAAAGTCCAACATTCCAATCTTTCCAGAATTCATGCCCTAGGTTTCCCTTGTCCACTTTCTCTATGTTGTGGATCAAAGGGACCTTACTCTGCATCAGAACTGCTCAGCAGTGTGGCCTGTTGACTTCTCGCATTGCTCAGAATTTCCTGAGAACATGGTGCAGTCTCATGTGGAGATTGACCAGAGGAGACTGATCTGGAAAAGGCTGGGAGAGGAAGGTAAGAATTGTTCTCCAGACCACCAGGGATAATTCTATTGCCTTGATGATTTATCAAACACTGCCATGCCATTGCACACCCATAACATAAGAGTTAATGACCAAGGCTGACCTTGTTCCAGGACCACAGGAGATGGAAAACTCTTGAACTATTTTCTTAATGGCTTTTTTGCAAAGATAACCCAAGAAAAGTCAACATGAGCTTCTACCTCATTTTTCAAGTACTAGCAATTCTTATCATTTGTTCCAACAGAAATACACTGTTTCATGTGACCTGGGGTACAACTTTGATTTGTCTTCCTTGGTTAGTAGCCTGAAAGAACTATTCCCACCCGAGCCAAATTTCATGCTAAATATTTTACTCCTCTAAACTTCAAACTTCAAGTCATGTTATCTAGTGTATGTATCAGCCAAGTCATTGTGGAAGCTGCTTGCCTTTATTTTGTGTTGTTGGGTTCCGTATGGTTTTCTTCAGAAAGGGTCTCATGCAGCCCAGGCCGGCATGCAAGTCACTATGGAGCCCAGGATGACATCCTAATCTTCCTGTCTTTACCTCCTAAATTCTAAAATTAAGAGTAAGTGCCACCTAACCCAGATTGTCATTCTTGAATATTCTGTAACATTTCAGACTGGCATGTGATAAGGAAGGTGAAGTTGAGATCTGTTCTTGGACTGTTCAACGTCACCCACACACTTCTATCTTTGGCTTCCTGGGAAGGGGCAATCATTGTTTCTTTTCAAGAAGTAATCATCTGACATCGGTGATACTGAAAGTCTTTTGGAATAAAAAGAGAGTAAAACAAGGCTTTATTTCATGAAAGCTCAGAAACTTAGCGCAGTAACTCTGGCTAAAAGGTTGTGAAGCTAAAAGAAAATGTTTGAAGTCATTCGCAAATGCTGTATCTACCCTTGACAGGTCATTTCATTCCATTTAGCACTTCTTATTATTCTACAGGGTTTATAAGCTCTTAAGCAAATGTAGAGGGGGGAAAAGCTAATGTACCTGATAACACAATATATCAGACTGACAGCTTAGCTGAATTTCCCCTGTGGTGTGAGCAAGATGCTGCTCCCAAAAGAAGTAATGCCAAAAGAAAGGAGAGGGGGATCACAGGGATCATGTCTTAACATTTAATTTCAGAGATGAGAACCTGATGCTGTTTTCTGTTTGGATGGGTCATGAACCAGTGTTGAGTATGGGTGCTGGCACTGTGGGCAGAAACATGATCTGAGTTTTAAATCACTGCCAAGTAGCCATGTGGTGGCTGGCACCCTGCTAGTGTGGTGAGGACAGCGACCAGCTTCAAAGTCAGGCTACATAACAGGAGGGCCAGGAAAGTCAATGTGCAAGGGAGCCAGCTTTCATTATCTTCTTGTTTCCCTTTTTATACCTATCCAAATGTATTCCCTATTATAAGAGGGCATTCATTCAGTTTTGCTGTTTTTTTTTGGGGGGGGGGATCATTGAAAACCACATTTCCAAACCCATCCGAGTCCCTGCTGAGATGACATCTATTCTTTGGTTTTCTATTTCTCCAAAATAAACATCATATGATTGTTGTAAACCCTCCTTAAAGCTGTCCAGCTCTCATAATCCTGCGGGCATCCTGAGACAGAGAGGTAAATGAAGAGTAAGATATCCCCATGATAGGGGTGGAAAGGAGGGACACAGACATGATCTGGAAAAATATATCGGTGACTATAGCACGCTAACATGAGAATTACCAGATCCCCAAATATTGAAACATAGTAATTTAAAAAAACAACAACAGTAGTAGTAGTAGTAGTAGTAGTAGTAGATACAATGTACTCTATACTTTTTGACACTGTTCCAAACACCTGGAATGAGAAATTTACTATCCACTTCTATGCAAGAGGAGACTGAAGAAAAAAGTGGTTGTTTAATTGATTAACACCACACTGCTAAGGATGGAATTCAGATTCTAACCTTGGACATTTCTTTATTCCAGTGTTTTCTTAACTACAGTGTCCCCTACTGGCACTCCATTGAGGGAATTTGACAGAGACATTGTTGAGAGAACATAGGGAGACTAGGTGCCTTGCCTTATTGTGCACATGCCTTTTCCAGGGGAGAAGCAAGTCTTTTTTCTGCCACACAGCTGGATAACCAATCCTCCCTGAAGATGCTGTGGACAGTAAACAACCACCTGCTTTCTAACTAGTAGACTTTCTAGCGTGTTCTCAGAGTGACAGGAGCTGTTTAAGTGGCTTAAGGCTCCCTTCTGCCTCACCTTCATGTAAGTCACTGAGGTCACAGAGCAATGATCACACAAATGCCAAGTGTATCATCCATCCCCTCCCATCTCATAGGTCAACACCAGCACAAAGACACCCTGAGTAGCCAATTAAGAGTTTCAAAAGGACTTATTTTATACATTCCTGTTTTGCATTCATGTAGCTAATGTAATATGTGACCCTTTGAAATCTATGTTTTCACTCAGAAATGCTGAAGAAAGTTTCTATTCTCAATAAAGGGACAAAACATATCATAGAAAGAGAATAAGGACTCAAACACATGGAAATTTACCTCAACCCTTCCTGTGTCACCTTGTGAAGTTGTACCCAGTTTTCGTCCCTCAGCATTCCAATGGAAACACCACCACCAGACAATCTGAGAGAAGTCACTGGCACTAAGAAAGGTCAAAAGCTAAGATTTTTTTGCATGTGGTTTGTGTGTATGTGTGTGGGTACATGTGTGCATGCATGTGACATCTCATGTTTCCTCAGTCATTCTCTATCCTGTTTACTACTGAGGTAGGGTCTCTCACTTGAATCCAAAGCTTGGAAATTAAGCTAGCATAGGTAGCCAGCTTGCAACAGCAGCCCCCTGCCTCCACCTCTGCACCACTGGTTATGCAGGATGGCTGCCACACCCAACTAACAGCCATATGGGTGATAGGGATCTGAACTCTGGTCCTATCACTTGAATGGCAAGCACCCTATCCCTTGAGACATCTCCCCAGCCCCTCCAAACTTATCAACATTATTAATCATGCTTGAACTTTCATTGGGTGAGAATTTAGAAAACATATTTTATTTTGTCTACAGGATTTTATTGGCTCACACTTATTTAACTCATGAATGGTCCAATCTATAATGCACATGGAGAGTAACAAATTGACCCAAAATATAGTGGGTGTGCTCAGGACAAATACCAAACATGGAACAAGCAGTGTATATTCAGGATGTGCTGCTTGGCTGTGTATAAAAAGCATAACTAGTTTTGAAATATATTTAGTGGCACAAAATGTCAAATCTATAGTATTAATTTTAAAAGCCCTGAATTTACAAAACTTTATTAGACCCTCTTCTGGTTGTCCTTTGGAACAATCCACTCTCTTTTAGTGGCAGAGGTATGGGTGATATTTGTTGCTTCTTGCTGTTCCTTTGTACTTCTGAATGATTGGTTAACATCCATGAATAACTGCTGTAAAGAAAAACATCTTGAAGAATTATAAGATGTTACTAGCATCTTTTCCCCTGTCTTATCATGTCGTGGAATATGGCCTTGGATAGTATTTTTGAAAGAGTTTCTTAGCTAGTGACATTTTTGGGTTTGGGGCTCCACACTTTATGATTAAAACAACACTCTAATGAAATGATCAAGCAACCAAATTAATTTAGGATATATGGTTATCTATGACAATCTTCTTAGACAAAAAAAAAATGGAATTGTACACTGCTGGAGAGGCTGTCTATCCATTAAAGTCATAGCATCTGCAAACCAAAGCCCTCCCTTAGCATGCTGGGACCCAGTCAAGACAATCACAGAGAGCAATGAAATAACTCGTCCCCTATGTCACCTCAGGGCTCATGTCTCAGGGCTGAGGAAATAAGGGATAGAGAGAAGTTCATCTGTCTATCAATTTGCCCATATCTATTTCAAGTTCTTATTCAAGGTTCACCTCCTACTCACCATCCCGTGTTTGGTGCTGCAGTACTGAGTCAGTCTTTCCAGCCACCCTCTCTTATGGTCTCCTTTGTATATGGTTCTAAATTTGGTGATTTAGGAATGTGCATTCCCAGCTCAGACAGATCTTCTAAGATCCTAACCAAAAAGTCTCACTATTTACCAAGCTTTCAGTATGGACATCTCCAAACACCAAAATTACCATTAATTCCCCTTTCCTAACATTTGTTCCTCCCTTCTCCTCCTATTCTAGTATTTCTGCTCATTTGCTTAAGCTAGAAATCCGAGTCATGAGCCAGGCATGGTGGTGCATGCCGTTAATCCTAGCACTTGGAAGGCAGAGGTAGGAGGATCGCTATGAGTCTCAGACCACCCTGAGACTACATAGTGAATTCCAGGTCAGCTTGAGCTAGAGTGAGACCCTACCTCAAAATAAATAAATAATAAAAAGAAATAAAAAAGAAATCTGAGTTATGCTCCATTCTTCCTGTCTTTGCCTCATATCTGACCCTTGGGGCAAGCTTTCCAGTTTCAGTCTTTAGTATTTACTACTGTGGGCCCCTGGTTCCAGTATTCACACCCTTCTTATTTCCTCAAGTTCATCACAAATCTCTCCTGTCAATGCCTAGGCACACAGCTGTTTAAAGGGTCCAACAAGATATTAAGCAATTTTCAACAAAAGTGTCCCCTTCTTATCTTTTAGAGACCAGGATATTCAGAATTCTCTCTTTGTGATGAACTTCTCTGATGATTCAGTAAGCATAATTAATATTGTGTGCATATTGTAACCTGTGTACTTTTCTTTTGAGGAATTTTAACAATTCACACTTAGTTTTTTCACACATTATAATTATCCCTTGTGTGGAATCAAGATTGAGAAATGAAGACACCATGTCTATTTTGTTTAGTATATCATATACAATACCCACCACCATTTTGGCACATATCGTGCACACAATTCACACAGTTGAATGAGCTGCATGAAGAAGTGGATCTAAAGTGAGAAGCAATATCTTATCCAATTATAAGTTTAAAATCCAGAATTAGAATGCAGACCTAGGTTCATTACCTTCTCCACACCATGCAAGCTTCCCCACAGTTAACACAAATAAGGAGTTCACAGGGAACCCAATTGCCTTGACCTTCTGTACAGGTATTGGAAGATTAAATCAGCCAGGCTTGCTGCTTGGAAAGGATTTCTTTTGTTTAAAAAAGTTCACAACTACTAAATCAATATTTATCATTAGCCATCAGTTACCAGATAGTGCCCTGAAAATATTTTAAAATGCAGTCATTGTCATTGGGAGCTTCTAAGAGTATAAAATCAGTCAATTGCACATATGCTCTGGGTTCAAGGAAGAGAAACCATGTTAGAATTCACTGACACTATGTCACTCATCTGCACCCTTTTACTCCTTACTCACCACTGAATGCCTCACTCACTTCCTAAACCCCCACCTACTGCCTCAGCACTCATTCATTTCCATCTCACCCCTCACAACATCATCCCTCACTCAACACCCTTTACCTCTTATCACCAACTTATGCCTCAATCACCTCCCCTCTCCCCTCAGTCATTGTTTCAACCCTCACCACCACCTAACTAACCCTTCAGTCACCACTAGCTCATCCTTCACTTACTACTCCTCACCTCTCATGTACTACCACCTCACTTGCTACTCCTCTCACCTCTCTCACAAGTACCTCTCTCTTTACTCACCACCTCCTCACCCCTTATTTATTCCCACTCAGCTCTCCCTCAGCAACAAGACTTGCATGAAAAGGCACAGGATGAAATGTACTCTCCTTTTAATTAGACTTGATGATCTCAGTAAGGCTTGGGACAGATAAATATACATTTATATATATATATATATATATATATATATATATATATATATGTACACACATACATATGTGTATATGTGTATGTATGTATGCATGTATCTCTCTCTCTATATATATATATATATATACACACATACATACATATATATATAGAGAGAGAGATACATGCATACATACATACACATATACACATATGTATGTTATATGTGTAAACTTTTCTTATATACACATATATGCATTCTAATATACAAAATATTTTATAAATGCACATGTATATTGGTAACCATACATAGATATATCTATACACATAAATATATATACCAAATATATACATAGGTTTATCTACACTCACATACTTACACAAGTATTTGCAAGCACATCCAAGATACATACAAATTTGCATAGCCCTTTGGGTACTTATACAAATACAGGTTAATTCAACTTTGTACTTGACATTTCTCCAAGATCTTTATAAATACCTTTTCTTGAGAAAACCTTAAAGATACAATCAATATTTCCTATCGTGTCTTCTATACATTGCACTACAATGTGAAGCTAGGAGCATTTTTCTGTGTACCACTTTATTAGTTGTTGTCTTGTTTAAACACATATTTGTTTAGAAACTTGTAATGGCAATACTAACTGCAAACACTGATGATTTTCTTAGCACTGGTACTATCTTTAGATTTAATAGGAAAACAAACACTAAGGAAATTTTGTAAAAAGACAGGTGTTTTCATGCAAAGCCAGAACTGTCCTTCATGCTCAGTGATTTATGTCACAGTAATTCCCGAGAGTCCAGGAACATGACCAGATTAAGATCTTTGCTATGTGCATGTACTTTATCCCACGAGGTTGCTCCTGGGGATGGTCCACATGATAACCAGTGTTTGCGGCCCTGCTCACCTCTGCTTACTTCATGAAGCCAGTTGGTAGTGTTTCTGTCATTATCATGTATTTTATACAGGATAATCCAAAGTCATTCCAATTCAGTTACTTAAAAAAGCATTTTATAACTACATTAAATATAACTATAGCTGAATTGCCTATGTAGATCAAGTTATCTACAAAATCTAGGTAAAAGTACTATTAGAATTATAAGATTTGACATATGATTATATCAAATTGTATAACATTTTCCAAAGTTCAATAGCCTCTGAAAAGTTCAGGATTGGAATTCAGGTCTCTAGAAACAGTTTTATTACCTTCTAACAACAATACATAGCTCCCTATAGATTACCAAATAAGGGTTCATAGAAAAGCCACTGAGCTTAACACACAATGGTGAGGGCAGGATATGAAACATAAAAGCTACAGTGGGCCTTGAATTAAAATCTTCTTGCCTTGGCCTCCTAAGTAGCTGAGTTTACAGTCTGGAACCACCAGATCTGATTGTATTCTGAACTATTTTCCTTTCATTCTTTTCCCTGTTAACAAGATCAAGTGATTCCTTGCTCAGATTACATTTTCAGACTGCAGTTCTTGCTTTGCATGAAAATGTGTTTTATAATAGGAAAGATATCAACTATTTCCTAACCCAACTTGATTTTTAATGTATCTAAAATACTGCCTTCCTAAATTCTTGGAATTTTCCCACTTACATTTGATCATCACTGAGGAAATGTCTCCATGTGTCTAATTCCTTCATAAAATCAATACAACTTTTGTTAGCTGTTTTATTACTTTCTGTGAGCCTCCCATTTCCAGTGAGGTTCTACCAAAAGGAAAATCTGATTTGGATTTTGCTCATTGTTGTTTTCTACTAAACCCCATGACTACTGTTCTTTTCAACAATGCTGTCCCCACCGACAGGCTCAAGTCCAGCCATTGATGGTCATCATCTTTTTGCCTCTCACCTTCTAGGTCATTACAAGCTGAATGTGGTAACATGCAGGAAAAAATCAAATTATGGGCAAGTTTTACTGTCATTAGCTGAGCAAAACTATTAAACATGTTAGCCAGAGAAATACATTGCTGTCACTATCTACCCAGAGAAAGTGATTCTTTTAAACATAACTATCTCATATATGCTGACTTATACCATTCAGTTGATCTTTCCATCCAAACATGCTTTCTCTCCTTTCTGTTCCCTTCCTCTCTCTGTATCACACACACACACACACCATACCTGTACATGTGGATGACAGATAATTAACAAATACTGATATCATCTTTTATGTATTACTTTATAAATGGATTTTTACCCTTCAAAGTCATGCCCATTTAGATTTGTAAGGGAAAATGACCCCAGAACTCCAAAAACCCTATTTCAAGAGCATACCAGTTAGTGTTTCTTTAGAGAGCTCATCATGAAAATCTCAGCTGAGCACTGTCAAATGTCACTATATTTCTCAGCCATCTTTAATGTATAAAGTACCCCCCCACTGACCTGCCAATGCCCACTGAGCAAGTTCAGCATATAGAAACATCACAGTTTTCACCAAAGTCCAAGCCATTTCTCACTGTCCTCTTTATTCACCCCTTTTAGAAGTGCTACTGAACAGATGTTTATTAAATCAAAACCTTCAGATTCAAAATCAACATCCCTAAAAAAGATATTTAATATCTCACTTGAATGTTTCAGAATATGAATGAAATTAAGGTACTCAATAGAGAAATAAACATAGACAGACATTTGGAAATATAGGGTGCCAAATCAAATATAAGGTTGTTACATTCTACTGTTTATCACTAATATTTTCAGGCAATAAAACAAGCACAACTCCTCTTCATTCTGTACACTTGGAAAGTCAATGAAGACACACTAGAAATTAGCATGGTCACTACATTACAATTCTACAGACTTCTGAGGTATGGATTTGTGTAAATTGTCATATATATCACCAAGTAAGCCAATTGCCTTATTATCAATATAGAGTAGCCACATAAGTGTATTAGAAAATGAGGATAATCATCTGAAATTTATAAAAATTCAAACATTTATGAAAAGCAGCTTGCATGTGAAATTTAAATGACATATAGTCCTCCTGAAAAAGGTTCCATTCCAATGTTCTACAAAAACAAATTTTATGTTCAGATGACATGAACTAATCAGATGCATTTCAGCATCCTCAGGAGAACTTAATGACACACTGTAACTTAATCTATGGTCAATGTGCATAACAGAATCCCTAATTATTATTTTCTGATAATCAAGCCAAAAAAGCAAAGAAGTAAATAAAGCAATATAAAAATTAAACAGAAGGTGACCAAGGTAAGATACCACAAAATATATTTATATTATTAAAATAATGTGAGAATCCAGCACTATGTTTTAAAAAGTATATATTATTATTGCTTGTGTAGATCCTGTCACTAAAATGCCCTGATGGTTCAGGATATCTCAGACCTCGGTGGCTCTATCCCAGTGACCAGAGCAGAAGATAACAATACAGCATACTGCACGCCAGGCTTGGGCAATGTCTTCACTGCACTACCACATGGACCTAAAGCAGAAATCCAGAATGAATCACTGGGCCTCCACAAAGGCACAAGTGCTGCATGCTTCTCTGTTTCTCACTAACACAATAACTCCTCCTTGATGGAGACTTACAGAATATAAATACAATCTAGGCCTCTCAGATGGCTTTGATTTCATCCGATGGACATTCCTGCTAAATGAACATCTGTAATATGCATAATGCCTATGCTAGTGAATAATAAAGAATTATATTTCTCACAAAACCTTTTCTTCCAGAAGATTAAAAGAAATTGTCGATCTGTAAATGTTAATGTATCTATTGTAAGATGAAGATATTGAAGTGAAAAATCATGGAATCTAATGCTCAGGAGAACTGGAGCCCATAAAATTTTGGGGAAAGTTAATATGTCCTGATCTTCATAAAGCAAGATTACTATAATATTCATATGGACATATTTTGAAACCTTACAACTAGAGAATATTAAAAACATGTTTTATCAACAAATGTTAACATGCTGAACATACTAACAATTTAAGTTTAAAATAGAAAATTTAAAATAGCAAGTAGAATTATGTGCTAAAATGAGGTGCTTGCCTTTTAATATTTTAAACCATATTACATCCCACTATTAACCAACTTTCATTTTGCACAACACTAACCTTAATTCTTTATAATTTGGTTGTGTTTAAAGACAGTTTAAGCTTTCTGTAAGCATGCACAATTAAGAGTAAAATTAAGTAATGAAACTTCTGTCAGTGATAAAGAATAACAAGCATACATTTTAGGCTTTATTTGTCATGCCCCAATTTAGCTTAGGAGTGCAGGTCTCCCACTAGCAAGAGCAACTGCTATTTGTAAATAATGAGTCACTTGCTCATGGAAGCCAATCAATGTATGTGTAGATGCACATGGTCACATAGGTGGAAAAGCAATGGAATCAGTTCTGTGATGTTGTTGTCTTGCTTATTCTCTTTTAAAAAGTAGCAGTAGACATGAATGTCAAGAAGGAGACTTTACTCCAAACCCTGATTTGCCCCATGAGAAGGCATTTGCCATTATGAACTTCAAACTGTGCCAAGGACAGGAGGCTCACCTAGCACATATAGAACTGAGTCCTTGATAGCAAATAGATAAGGTATGTGATTCTAGGGCAATCCTAAGACTTTCCTATAAAAGGAAATCACATGGAAAATGATTAATTCAAAATAACTATTCAAAATGTACATCAACTAAATTTATGTTAAGACCAATAAAATGAAGAACAAAAAATATGTTGTTTAGAAATCTCTCAAGAAAACTCTGGTCGAAAAAGTTTGATTAGTGATGTATCTGAATATGTCTCCCAACAAGGAGAAAGAGTAATCCAGCCAGAAGAGAAAAAAATATCCCAGCAGGAGCCAGAAAGAAAGACCAGCCATAGAGAACAGAAGGGGTGAACTCCCAGCAGTCTTTCATTTTCATGGCTTTGTAGCTTTCCATGTCAGCCACTGCCTGGACCCAGATGACATACAGCATCACCACCAGGGAAAACAAGACACCTGAGGAGAAAAGGAGAACATTAGCTTTTCTGAAAGTGTTATCTTCCAACATGATCCCACTCCAGCCAGAAACCTCCATATGCAGTTCTAGCTAAATCAAATACCCTTGCTTTATTGTGCTAAATGCTTAATGGACACATTGTTTACTTGAATTTTCAAAACATTCTGGAGAAAACTGTATCAGTACCAAAACAATAGAAAACATTGATATGAATTTATGGAATGCTCACTGTTTGCCAGGTACTGCTCAGATTGTTTGTGCACAGAGCAGTTGAAGATCCCATAGTTTTAACTGCAGAACAGGTTTGAGATGAGCACTGTCACACACTGCTTCTTCTGTTAATGCAATAAGCCAGTAAAACAAGTACTGTTAGATTCAGGCTTTATGTATATGTAGATGAAGCTAGTGGTTTTTAAAGGTGATTATCAGCCCAGATCCTTCTGAATCTTTTTACACTATTACAGCCCAATTCATACAGCTGTAACTAAGTATGGCCAAGAAAATAGAAGTTAAGGTGAGTGTCACACAATGACAGAGTCAACGTATTATGTACAAAGATAAGCATACATGATCCATAAGAACAGAAATAAAGGCACTAAATATTGATTGGACACATGGAAACACAGACATGAAATAATGAGGGAAGATGAATGATGACATAATATCTGTGGAAGATAAAAGCCATAGGCTTGAGCTCAAACGGCTTATTAAACACAAGGGAGGGATACAGATTGAAGGAGAAGAAGAAGAAAGAAAGAAATTTGGGAAATATGAATAGAAAGAGAGGAAGGGTTCAACCATCTTTCCTCAAATTTCAATGTCAGTTTTTCTTACTGCTGTATAGAATTCCATTGTATAGATATACCACATCTTAGTTATCTATTATGTTTCATTTTTATATTGCTTCATTTACTTCTTTGCTTTTGACTTGATTATCAGAAAATAATAATTAGGGATTCTGTTATGCACATTGACCATAGATTAAGTTACAGTGTGTCATTAAGTTCTCCTGAGGATGCTAAAATGCATCTGATTGGTTCATGTCATGGGAACATAAAATTTGTTTTTGTAGAACATTGGAATGGAACCTTTTTCAGGAG
The DNA here is from genome assembly GCF_020740685.1 of Jaculus jaculus. Classification (NCBI taxonomy): domain Eukaryota; kingdom Metazoa; phylum Chordata; class Mammalia; order Rodentia; family Dipodidae; genus Jaculus; species Jaculus jaculus. The sequence continues at coordinate 111,652,090 of NC_059105.1, forward strand.
GACTGTATGCCATTTAAATTTCACATGCAAGCTGCTTTTCATAAATGTTTGAATTTTTATAAATTTCAGATGATTATCCTCATTTTCTAATACACTTATGTGGCTACTCTATATTGATAATAAGGCAATTGGCTTACTTGGTGATGTATATGACAATTTACACAAATCCATACCTCAGAAGTCTTTGTAGAATTGTAATGTAGTGACCATGCTAATTTCTAGTGTGTCTTCATTGACTTACCAAGTTTACAGAATGAAGAGGAGTTGTGCTTGTTTTATTGCCTGAAAATATTAGTGACAAACAGTAGAATGTAACATAGACACTCCACATCCAAAGCATTGCAGGTAATGTCAAATGTCTCCCATAGACACATGTTTCAGAAAACTGAATCTTCAGTTTGTGTCCCTGTCTGTGATTTTGGGAGGTGGAAACTTGTTGGAGGAATTGTGTCACTGGGAGTGGGCATTGTGGTTTAATATCCCAGTACCATTTGTGAGATTTAGCTCACCCTCATTCTTTCCTGTTGATAAGGAAATGTGATATCAGCTGTATACCCCACCATGCTCTTCCTGACCTGATGAAATGTTCCCTTGGAGCTATAGTTCAGAAATGAACCATTCCTTCTGTAAGCTGCTTCTGGAATGGTGGTTTGTCCAGAAATGAGGAAGTAACTGTTACAGCAGGTATAATACCTTCATATTCTAATTAGTTATATATCTGAATGCTAAATACAGTTCTCATAATAGGAGCTGAGACTGAGGCAAGTTAACACAGGAGAAAAGCTGTTAAGAGCTCAGCCTCTGATCACACACAGCAGCTTTATTGAGCCCCTATTGCATTGAGGGTGACCACCACCAAGGTTCTAATGAATCTTGAGAATTAAACACAAAAGAAGCACTTGTACATGGGCCAGGAGAGCTTAAATTTTCTCATAATGCTCATAATGACAATTTCAATTACAGAGCCGTAAATATTCCACCTGGATGCTTCACTAATAAGAAACATTCTGCATACTATAGTCTATAATGTAAGTGCAAATAGTTGTGAACAGGATAGAGCAACAGCCACTGAGGAGCAGCTACGTCACAGACAAAGAGTAAAGCTGTAGCCAGCAAGCACACTCCTGACAAAGCTGTACTTCAGACTGTGACAACAATATGGTCACGCCATGTGTTGTCTAGCAACTCTGAGTGTTCACATGCATTCTGCAACAAATATAAAGACAGTGTTCTCTGTTAATGTAGAAGCCCAGCTTTGGCATTTGCATAGTATCTTATGCGTCATGCAAAAACATCTGTGTTATTTGTTAATAAGGTTTTTATCTTCCTTCTATCATGTGACTCTCATGATTTCAGATAATTTATGAAAAATGGAAATTGCTTTTATAAAAAAAAAGACAAGCCAATCTATACACATCTTTTCAACAGCTTTAGACTTTATTAATGGTTTAGAATGTTAAGAGGTATTTTGTGGGTCATAACGTAGATGTTTATTAATAAGGAATAATTAACATAGTTAACATAGCTGCTATTTGAAGAGGAATTAGCATTATAAAATATTGAAGAATAGTAATTTCTATGACAGTAGTCTTTAACTTTTTCACTACTTGAACATACAGTCTGTTTAATTTGTATGAAATCAGTTTATTAGTATATATCACTGATAAATAAAACATCCAGTACCTCCAGACCAATTAAATTACAATTGGAGAGAGAGAAGAAGAAGGGGAAGGAGGAGGAGGAGTAAAAGGAGAAGGAAGTAGAGGAGGAAAGAGAGGAGGAAGAAAATAAGCTAATTAACATGGGCAAAGTAAGTACAGTGATTTCATTGATGACAAGGCAAAAATTAATCACAGGACATATGAGGTCTATAGTTGAGAGGGGAGTCAAGTATATGCTACTTATAGCTACACTGAACAAATAAATAAATGATTTAAATCTAATTGGAGTTGTGTCTCACTTCCAAAAAATTAGTGACAGATCTGGAAAGTATGGAAAACTAGAATGAGCTTTATCATATTGGACTGGAATTGAATACGTCAAAATTAATTAGTGGTATTCCATAGATGATGGGTGATAGATTCTTAGATGGAAGAGAACCACTTATAGAAGTCAAAGTATGCATATATGCATGATAGCTGAGCAGTAGTCTGTATTTAGACTGTTCACACTGAAGGACTCAGGAACCAGATGGATGCCATGACAGGCTTCAGAGTCCTCAGTAGGCCTAAATTTCTGTTTTCTGGCAAGGTTTAAGTTTTTATTTTCCAGTAAGGATGGGCTTAACAGTTACTGGAAACTGATTATGCCATACATTCCTTAAGTCATAAAGTTCAATTCCCCTAGCTCCAGCCCACCGACCTTGCCGTAAGGGTAGGCTTATCAGTTAAACCGATTATGCCATACATTATGCCATACATTCGTGAAGGCATGAGCCATTCCCATAGTCATGGATGAGCTCAATTCCCCTAGCTCCAGTCTGCCAACTTTGCCCACCAAAATCCTAAGCCAACCAGAAGAGTATACTGTTTAAATCAACCAATCACGTACCCAGCCCCTTCTTCTATGTTCAAATCCCTATAAAAACCCTACCCTCCCACTACCCAGGGCTCTTGTATGGACCCACTGCATTGGTGAAGTCAAGAGACTGAGCTTAAGCCCAAATTAAAGCTCCTTGCCCTTGCATACGTGTTTGGTTCTCCTTGGTGGTCACTGGGGGTGCCAAGAACTGGGCATAACACACACACACCACATAATTTTAGCCATGGTCAAGGTAGCACTGTTCTGCAATATTCCTTTCCATGTCTCTGGATCTATCATCATGGTCACCTTACTGCACCTCATTTTTTGTCTCACTCACTAAATCTTCCAAATAACCATAACAAGAAAAATGAAACTAGTGTATGTGTGTGTGCGCACGCGCTCATGCACACATGCTGGTTTTAAAATGTGCATGTCTCTATATGCCTAAATATATTTCCTGGCTCTGTTCCATGAAAGTGATTGGGAGAATCAGCACCCTAGTATCATAGAGTGCACCAGTGTCCAGATTGTGACTTCTAAGTAAATGTCTGGACACAAGCTGAGACATAAAATGCACAAGAAGTCTAAAACACCTCATGCTAGAAAGTGAAGGTGTGCTTAAACAATGAGAGTTGTTTTACAGAACCCAACGTGATTGGGTATGATAGTTTGAATGGATGGCCTCTAATAGAATCAGTTTATTAGAGCTTGGAACTGATAATAGATTTCCTGGCTTGAGGAAGTTTCATGGTAGGAAGATCCTAGAATCCAGCCTTAAAGTAAGTTTACAGTAAGATCTGGAATTCCAGTCTATGGTATTAAGAGAGCAGTTTGAGCTCTGCCTGGGGTTCCTGGAGTATTATTGCTTATGGTACTGGTGATGATATTTTTCTCTAAGTGAATCTGTGAAAGGGGATTAGTTTCTTCTGTCATTATGGAATCTCCCTGTCTCTATAAGTTTCAATAAATCTTGTTACTCCCATAAACTGTGCTTGGTTTGGAAGTTCATCCCTGCAACATGAAGCTGTCTACTAACGAACTGGTATCAGAGAGTGGGGTGTTGCTGTGTGATGAATCTAAACATGTGGATTTTGGTCTTTTGGAAATTTTGCTTAAGAGAAATGGGTATGGACTTTGTACTTGCAACTTAAGATGCCTTCCATAGTGCTAAGCCAAGTTTTGTGGACTATTCTGGTGAAAGATTGAAAATGATCAAGGTAAAATTTGTAATGGACTGAAGTTCTTGGCTAAAGATATAAAACTGAAAAAACTAAGATTTAAAATTAGAAAACCTCAAGCAAGTTTAAATTACCAGCACTGAGATTGGTTGCTGAAGCTGCTATTGTTAAGGAGATATTATCATGACTAAGAATGGCCCAACTGCTTTACATTGAAACAATGGAAAGGATGCCTGAGAAACGACTGACTGGTAGAAATGCCAACTCTTTTTTTTAAATTTTTTTTTTTAAATTTGTTTGTTTGAGAGTGACAGACACAGAGGACACAGAGAGAAAGACAGAGAGAGAGAGAGAGAGAATGGGCGAGCCAGGGCTTCCAGCCTCTGCTAACGAACTCCAGACGCATGCACCCCCTTGTGCATCTGGCTAACGTGGGACCTGGGGAACCGAGCCTCGAATCAGGGTCCTTAGGCTTCACAGGCAAGCACTTAACTGCTAAGCCATCTCTCCAGCCTGCCAACTCTTCTTAAAGGAGGTGACTGAAAGAAAAATACCTGTTCTTCAAGGTCACAATTTATTTTGTCCCTGATTTAAGAATAGGGCTGTGTCCTGAACACCTGATATTGGTTTTAGAAGTATGAAAAATGCCTGGATTGGTAAAGGATTAATAGTCTTCCGTGAAAACTAGAGGGAACTAAAGTATTAATAACTAACCTTAAGATTAGAAGGCCATAAAGAATGGAGACATACAGTCTTGAAAGGCCAAACAACTCCCCTAATTGGTAATCTTCCCTTAGCTCAGAAACTGCCTGGTGGGATATCCTTCACAGATAATTCTGCTTAAAAAAAAAGAAGAAGAAGAGGAGAAAGAAGGAAGGAAGAAAGGAAGAAGGAAGGAAGGAAGGAAGGAAGGAAGGAAGGAAGGAAGGAAGGAAGGAAGGAAGGAAGGAAGGGAAGGAAGGAAGGAAGGAAGGAAGGAAGGAAGGAAGGAAGGAAGGAAGGAAGGAAGGAAGGAAGGAAGGAAGGAAGGAAGGAAAAATCCTATTCTGAGCACAGACACAAATAACTTTTATTCCTTATTTGCTTCCCTTGGACCTTCAGCTGATTCAGTCCATTTGTCTTAAGATTTTTCTTATAAATTTGATTCCCAGCCTGGCTCAGTGATTCAGCCTTCATCCCACAGGAAGGCTACTGCACCTCGCTGTACCTCTCAATAAACAGTCTGTCTGTAGAGATCAAGTCCAGTGTTCTTTTTGCTTTTGTCTTCCACTTTCCATATATTTAGTGCCATAACTCAGATCAGAACCCTCCAGCACTTTCAGGCTGCACCCTCCCTTTCTTTTTCTCTCTCCTCTCTACCTTTCTGCCAGTGTTTCACTTCTTCAGAAGCACAAAAACATGCTGTGCTCCTTAATCTGAACTAAACAACTGCCTATGACCTAAAACTTCCAGTATTTCTAGCTTGATACCTGGGCTTCTTCCTTTTCTTCTTTTCACTCTGTTCCACCAGACTTTTGAAATCCAGATGAGAGGCTATTGCTATGTGGCCATCTGCATACACACCCTCATCAAATTACACCTTCAGGACAAGGTATTCATTCTCAGTCTGTGGCAGAGACACCCTATTTCAGACCTTAGAAACTCTGGGAGTTTCTCACTTTTCATTCCATGGATGATCAGAGACTCTGGGAACCTCCCACCTATCATTCCACTGGACACGCCAAGTATTAGACTGTGGAGACACTGTCTCCTAATCCTTGTGTTTTGTTTGTCCTCCTTAAGCCTGGGAGGTATCCCTGGTGGCAGGATTGGCCACTCAAAACAAGTCCTTGTCCTCTAAAGTGGGCTCTAAATTATCTGTTCCAAAATATACTCCATTGTAATGTCTCAAGACTAATTTAAAGGAGCTTGAACTTCCTGCACTCCTGCTTGCCAAATTACTCTGACTATGTTCAAATTTCACCCACTATTCCTTAGATATTCCTTAGATAGTGGCCACTGTTGGCCTAAATTTGGTACTTGGGATTTCACTAAATGGTATGCGAGGTTCTGTTCCCTGATCCTGACCCTCCTAAAACTCTAGCTCTCATACATAGTTCTGTCAGATGGTCATGACTTGCCAGAGTCTCTCCCTCTCACACCAAGTTCAAGCCACCTCACTAAATCAAATAAATCAAAAAATCCCTGCCTTCTTAAAGAAATTCTTATCTTTAATGGGCTTCTTTAACTTCTTTTTATTAAATTTTTTTTTGTTTTTATTTTGATTTTATTTGAGAGTGGCAGACAGAAAGAGAAAGAGACAGATAGAGAGAGAGGGAGAATGGGCGCACCAGGGCCTCCAGCCACTGCAAAGGAACTCCAGACGCGTGCGCCCCCTTGTGCATGTGGCTAACATGGGTCCTGGGTAATAGAGCCTTGAACCCAAGTCCTGAGACTTCATAGGCAAGCAGCGCTTAACCACTAAGCCATCTCTCCAGCCCCTCTTTAACTTCTTTTGCATATCAATGCCTAATTTCTCTCTCCTGGCATTTCCCTTTTACTGCCAGAGAAAATCCTTCAAGAGAGGTGGGGCAATCACAGTAAAACAGCAAGCACCTCACAGCTAAATAAAATAAACAAAGACAGGTACCTAGTGTGGTTCTGGCCTGTGGCTAAAAGCTAATAGTAAAAGGAAAAGGCAACTTTAAATTCAAATTAAGGGCAGCTATTGCCCTGTTGTTATTGGGGCTGCCTGTCCCATACAGTTTCTGATATCTGCCCATTCGCTCTCTCTCTCTCCTTTTACCATGATAAATTGCTTAAAACTTCTAACTCCCCTGGATTCCCAAAACTCCCAGATAGCTGGAACATACCTCCAACAGCCAGATAGAATAATTCACCTACCCTGCCTCCAAACATAGGCCATTTGCCATATCCACTTCATCTTTATGCCTAAGAGGGGTCAACTAAACTTCCAGCCATCTGTCTTCCTAAGATAACTTAGGAAGACATACCTGGCTCCATTGTCTTGTCCTTATAGGCCTGCCCAGGGAGTCTCCAGTCAGATGCTTAACCCCCGTCCTTCTCCAGCAGAAGGTCTCCAACCTCTGTCTTCAGATTAGGGACTACTGATCCTCAGAAAGATGCTCTGGCACTTCTCACCCCCCTATGGGCTCCAAAATTTTCAAAACTCCACTGGCCTCCCTGCTGGGCTATCTCCTGCTCAATCTTAAAACTCTTGGCATAAAAGGAAACATAAAGTCCAAGTACCTCATTTTTTACTGAAATATGGTTTGCCCACAAAAGAAATTGAGCAATGATTCTTTTTGGCTGAAAATGACATTTTGGCTTCCAATTTCTTAAAGATCTTAATAACTTCATAAACTGGATTGGCAACTGGCTCTATTCTTCTACTCCTGATCTTATCTCTGTCAGTTCTGTTCTCTGAACTAGGACTTTCTGGGGAAACAAACTTCTTTCCACTCCATTAAACAGTTCCTGTTAGTGACTAACCTTTCTTTTGCCCAAGAAGATGACCACAAACCCTCCTTTACTGTGCATCTACAAATGACATCTCTTTCTCTCTCTCTCCCTGTCTCTAATCCTAAATTGCAGTTAAGTTTTCTTAACCTGGTTCTGTTCAATGTACAGCTATAAAACTGGACTTTGAAAGTGGCCTCCAACCCATTCTCCAGATTCCACTGGCTTCCTTGCTCCTCTTGTTATACTTTGAACTTTTCTAACATGATTTGCTTTCCCAGATAAAGCTGTCTATGATCAACAGCCACATGGTGAGATGGAGAATCTGTTCTCTCCTGTGTGTAACTTCCTTTGCCCGTCATAAACAGTGACCACATAGATTATTCTGTATAGATTCAGGTAGAATCAATAGGACCTGCTCATCAACTCCGTACCTTCCCAGAGGGCATACAGGCCTCTACCACTTGTTAGAGTCTTCCCAAAGAAAAAGAAAAACTAAAATCTTCAAAAAAAAAAGTCCCTTTGTGTTTCATGTTCTTTGTCATGTCTAATTCTGGCCAGCCATGTCATGTCATGTGTTCTGTGTTTCATGTAGTCTATCATTATGTGTGACTAAATTCGTGGTCACTAATTTTTCCAATAATTATGGCCATTAAATGTTCTGTTGCTTATAGATATATTTTAAGATAACAATTTACTAAATCCAGGTTTATGATATATTTCTGATTTTATGCTTGTTCATACTTACTACATAATTATATTCCATGGTTTGATCCTGCCTCTAACAATGCCTTCTAAATGTTTATGACTTAAATATTTAGAGCAATTATTAATTTGGTTTACTGACAAAACAAAAATGTATTGATATGTATTGCCTACATTTATCAATGTTAAGACATGGTATACATGCTTTTTATTGAATGAAATTATTGAAAAATGTCATATTTCTTATGTTCCTAGCCCATATCAATCTGGATGGAGCATATCCATGTATCTATAAAAATGTGTGGATTCACCTAAGACGTTCAGTGAAGAAATAGATACTGCACTTCCCTCTTCTGAAACTGCTGCAAGGAAGATTCCTTTATGATAGATAATAGATAACAAACATTCTGTAAAAATTTACAACTAAAGTTAAATGAATAGGAACTGACTCCAGGCCTGACCCTTTATAGACAGTATGTAACTACCTTTTAAGACAGTATGGGGCTGGAGAGATGGCTTAGCGGTTAAGCGCTTGCCTGTGAAGCCTAAGGACCCCGGTTCGAGGCTCGGTTCCCCAGGTCCCACGTTAGCCAGATGCACAAGGGGGCGCACGCGTTTGGAGTTCGTTTGCAGAGGCTGGAAGCCCTGGCGCGCCCATTCTCTCTCTCTCCCTCTACCTGTCTTTCTGTGTCTGTCGCTCTCAAATAAATAAATTAAAAAAAAAAAAGACAGTATGGCCATTTTTAGACATATGTATCTATAAAACTATGTGGATGCATCTAAGACTTTCAGTGAAGCAATAGATATTACACTTTCCTCTTCTGAAACTGCTGCAAGGAAGATTCCTTTATGATAGCTAATAGATAACAAACATTCTGTAAAAATTTACAACTAAAGGTAAACAAATGGGAATTGACTCTAGGCCTCACCCTTTTTAGACAATATGTAACTATCTCATTGTGCCTTGGCTTATATTGAGATAAAATTTGGGGTTATAATATGTAAAAGCCCCTGACCCATGTTACGTCCTATATTGTAATAGACTTTTGTATTGGTAATGTTTCATACTACACAATCTTTGGTACTGACACTGTAACTTTTGTGCAGTTTCAAGACCACAATTTTTATTACAGCTTCTAACCTGTACTGAAAATCACCTTATATTTCTTCTTACAAGATTGACATAAATGACCTTCTTGACGTTTACAGTTCCACCAGTTCACCTCAGGGGTCCCCATAGTAGACTAACTCCCTCTACCTGGGCCGCTTTTGCTAGTTTTCCAAGACCTAAAAGTCAACAGGAGTAGAGACTCCCCCTTTCACCGTCCTACTTCAGCTTAAAAAGTCAGACTTGAAACCGCCAACCATCTTCCAAAATCTTGGGGTTTCTCTCAACTAACATTAGTCTTGGGGGTCATTAAAATACAGACTCAATTTCCTTTGTCTCTGATAACACTAAAAAAAAAAAAAAAAAAAAAAAAAAAAAAAAAAAAAAAAAAACACTTTCTCCTCACCAAAGTTCTGATCCTAAACAAAGGCATAAAATACATAATACATGCTGATAGATTAAAAGGGTTGTAAAAATATTTCTGATTAAGATAACCAAGTTATATCCAAATGCTGAGCTTGTACATTTCTCATCTGACAAAGCCTATATTTTGTTGCATAAACATCTGTTTACAACAGGTTTCTTAAATGTTCTATTCTTATATGTTTCCCTGTTAGGTAAAACATTTATTTGTTTGTTATGTACTTATTCAAAAAGAACACACACACAAAAACTGGACTTAATTATATAAAATTTATTGTGCCTGCATAATTAATCAAATTTTAAACTTTTTCGCATAACATACCTCCATTAGTTCCTCTAATGGGAAGCAAGACCTTTTGATATCTGGACCAAGTTAGCAAAAACACTATAAGCTTTCTATAGTAAGAACTTTAAAAAAAAGTTTTAAATCAGATAACTAAGCTTCAAAATTAGTTAATTTCTTAATCTCTAACATAGTTAAACTTAAACTTGTTTAAGGTGTTTTAAATTTTGCTCCTATACTTATACTTCTTACCTTACCTAAACCAAATCTGTGTATTTCCAAAAATTTCTGTTAATTCCCCATCCAAGTTAACAATTCCTTCATTCTTACAGACAGCACCTGTGTTTTCTTACCTATGTCATTATTTTTCAACCTTTGTTATAAAACTCATATCACCTGTAATGCCATGTCATATACAAGAAAATTCATACATAGATATTAACCAGATAACAATGGCTAATAGATTTAATATAATCTACAAGTTTCTTTCCTAATGGCTCAGATAATTATCACTCTCCTGAAGAGCTGCCACCTTGCCTATTCACAAAAGCCATGTAGAACTACAGCCTGCTATGTATACAAGGTATAAGATCAAATGGAGAACCAAAACCTGAGGCTCTCAGAAGCCACCCCTTGTTACTAGAAACTTCAACATTGGACTTCAGCAATTATGGAAAAATAAATTGTACCAACCCAGAGCCAATAATATTTTGAGTAATATTAGCATATTTAATAACTAATAATATTATTTCTCTGCATGTGACCTGATATCTCTCTGTGGCCAGCTAGAATATCTATTGTTTTAAGTTAAAAAAAATTCTCACAGCACTATTACCTTCAAATTAAACCTATCCTGTCTCTAACAGGTGCTTTATTCCCCTGATTATAATAATATTCACCCTTTCTTTTGGTCCATGTATACACAGATTCCTCACTGAATTCCTCCAAGAAAGAATACATGTCTTCAATTCACAATGAGTCACTGAATTTTCCATGGCAACTGAATATCAGCCTCTGGATATCCAACCTCCACAGGACTGTGCAGGATACCCCAACAGATCTACTGCCCCCTCCAGCAGGAAGTAGTCTGAGAGATCTCTTCACCCCAGTTCCAACCCTCATAGTCCGCCTTCAAATGTCCCACCATCCCCAGTTCTCCCCAATATTTTTATCTTTCCAGAGTCTAGACTGGAGGATGAATAGTTTTCCCTGAAAACTAGAAGGAACTAAAAAGTTAATAACTAACAAGATTAGAAGGCCCCAAAGAATGGAGACATCCAGTCTTGAAAGGCCAAACAACTACCCTAATTGATAATCTTCCCTTAGCTCAGAAACCACCTGATGGGCAATTCTCCCTAGGCAATTCTGCTTAAAAAAAAAAAAAAAAAAAAAAAAAAAGCCTTTTCTGAGAAAGTACACAAATAACATTGATTCCTTATCTGGTACATTTGGCCCTGCAGCTGATTCAGTCTGTTGGGACCCTCTTTATAAGTTTGAACTCCAGCCTGACTCAGTGATTCAGCCTTCATCCCATGGGAAGGCTGCTGCCCCTCACTGTATCTCTCAATAAACAGTCTGTCTGTAGAGATCAAGTCCAGTGTTCTCTTTCTCTTTTCTTTTATACTTTCCTTACAAGTGGGTCATGAGATGTACACAGTTCCAGAAACTGCTGCTATGATGCAGCAAGTGAGGCAGGGCATAAAAACCATGATAGGCTAGTGAAGTCATTGGAAAATGGACCATGATTGGCAGTGGAGACCAAAAGATGTTTAGATACACCAGGGATACCCTGGAGCACTGTTGATTTGGGAAAGAAGTTTTCCCTGCCTATTAATCTCAGCTGGAAGGCAAGAATTAGAAAATCCACAAACTGTCAGTCAATGGCTATGATATCAGACTTGAACTGCAGATGTTTGATATTTGCTTAATGGTTGAATTTGCATTAGTCCAGTTTCTCTTTGTTATGCCTTATAGAAGTTTGAAATGCTTTATATGTTGAAAGTGTATAACTTGTTTTGATTTTACAGAACTCACTGCTAAGATATAATCTTAAATCTCTGATGACACTTGGGACTTTGGAACTATTTTAAGTTCGTAATGACTATGGGACCTTTGAATTTGGACTAAAAACAATATTCAATTTATAATATGTGATGGTTTTTAATATACTGGGATCCAGAAGAAGAATGTGGTAGCTTGAATGTGTCCTCCAGTAGATTCAGGGGATTGTTAAAGCTTGTAACTTATTAGATTTCCAGCTGCCTAGTTGCAGGAGGTGTCACTGTGGGTGGATACTAGGGTCCAGCCCTAAAGTGTGTTTGGGTGTGGAACTGGGTTTCCAACCTAAGGTATGCAGCTAGCAGTCTGAGCTCTGCCTGGGATTTCTGGAATGTATTTTCTTATGGTGGTTTTAGTGGTATTTCTCTCTGAGTGGACCTATGAAAGTGGGCCAACTACTCCTGCCATTCTGGAACTTCTTCTGGATCTGTAAATTTCCACAAATCATGTTACTCCCATAAACTGTGCCTGGTTTGGAAGTTCATAACATCAATGTGAAGCTGTCTATGACAATAGGCTTCCTGTACCACAAACAGAGATAATAATCATCAAATGGATGTTAAAGGACTGGGAAAATGCCTCAGTGAACAAAGGTATTTGCTCTGCAAGCCTACCCATCAGAATTCAGATACCCAACAGCCAATTAATGCCAAAAACAACAGTGGTGCATGTATCTGTACTGCCAGCATGACTATGACAATGGGACATAGAGTCAGGAGAACCCCAAAGCCAACTAGTCTCTCCTTTCTAGTGGCATAAAAAACCAGAGTGACAGCGTAGAAGCTCCCTTTTGATGGAAGAAGAGAGTATCAACTCCCTGAAGTTGTAATCTAACCTCTACACACAAATCTTGCCATGTGTGCATCCACATACACCACACACACACATGCACACACTTTCAGAATTGGGTGCTAAAAAGGTAGCAGGATACAAAATCAATGCACAAAAATGGGTAGCATTTCTGTATGCAAATGACAAAGACACAGAAAAAGAAATAAAGGACATAGTCCCATTTTCAATAGCAACAAAAAAAATAAAATACCTTGGAATAACATTAACCAAGGAAGTAAAAGATCTATACAACGAAAATATAGACTGGAAAAAAGATAGCATCTTCAACAAATGGTGTTGGACAAACTGGATAACCACATGCAGGAAACTAAAACTTGATCCACACATTTCACCATGCACTACACTCAAATCCAAATGGATCAAAGACCTCAACATAAGACCAGAAACTTGAATACTACTGGAAGAAAAGTTAGGAAGTACTTTCCATGATATAGGAATGGAAAAGGACTTCCTGAACAAAACCCCAGTAGCTCGTGATCTTAAACAGTCACTCAACCATTGGGATCATATGAAGCTGAAGAGTTTCTTTACAGACAAGCATATAATAAGCAAAGCCAATAGAATACCCACAGAATGGGAGAAAATATTTGCAGGTTATCTAACTGATAGAGGCCTTATCTCTAGAATTTACAAAGAACTCAAAAGTCTAAACAATAAGAAGACAAATACCCACTCACAAAATGGGGCACAGAGTTGAACAGACAATTCACAGAGGAAGATGTACAAATGGCAAACACACACTTAAGAAAATGTTCATCATCCCTAATCATCAGAGAAATGCAAATTAAAACAACTATGAGATTCCACCTTACCCCAATAAGGATAGCCAACATCAAAAAGTCAAATGAAAATAAATGCTGGCAAGGATGTGGAGAAGCAGGGACACTCATTCACTGTTGGTGGGAATGCAGGATGGTACAACCACTTTGGAAAGCAATATGGAGACTCCTGAAAAAGCTGACTATAGAAATACCAACAGACCCAGTTATACCCTTACTGGGCATCTACCCTAAAACCTTCAAACCAAAGGCCAGAGAGATTTGCTCAAATATGTTTGTAGTAGCTCAATTCTTAACAACTAAAATCTGGAATCAACCCAGATGAATGGATAACATAGATGTGGTATATCTACACAATGGAATTATATACAGCAGTAAGAAAAAACGACATAAAGAAATTTGAGGAAATATGGTTGAACCTGGAACAGATCATTCTCAGTGAACTTACCCAATCACAGAAAAAAAATCGACACATAGTCTCACTCATCTACAACACCTAACCTGAATCTACCCAAGATACCTTACATACCCAGCAAGCACCTCATGGACTAGAAAATAGGATGGATGGGAGGGCGGGAGGTCATCGAAGGGTGGAAAACAGTAATCTGGACCCAAATGGCAACGGTACCATAAAATTCTACTTCCTAAAAGACAGACCAAATGGCTGAACCTTCACTAGACCCTTACAGGAAACACCTGAACCACAAGACACTGGAGAGGGTAGGATCAAGACTAACCTAAATCTTCTACATCTTCCCTCCCTCCCTCTCCCCCTCTCCCCTCTATCTTTCTCCTCTCTAACTCTTGTATATTAGTTATGTTCTTCCTCATTTTCTTAGTGGACACTGACCTGTAACCCCCACTTCCAGCTTGGGCCTACCATCCACAATGAGCTTTTGATCAGAGAAACCTACAAGGTTTCCCAAAACAATGACAGACTGCTGTCAGAGTACTTGATGACCCACCAAAGGCCAGTGGTAAGACCCTATTGCTGAAGACTCCATATGCAGCTGACACTTAAAATGGAATGACATGGGCCAGGAGAGAGTCAGTCCCCAGACAGTCAGTGTGTCTAGTGCCAGAAGGTGTTACATAGGCGACTGGGGGAAATGACCAAGATCTGTCCAAGCAACTCATTGTCTAACCTAATTAGCAACAAATAACCTAATGTGATGTCCACACAAGTGCAATAGTGGCACACAGCCATGGTGAAGAACGAACTGCTCTTGATTTGGCTAACTGATCCACTCAGTGGTACTAGACCCATAGCTGGAGCTGGGAAACAAGTCAGAACCATACCCAAACACAAGCCCACTCTACAATATCAAGCTACCATCAAACACAGGGTACAAGAGGGCCTACACCTATCAAACTCTCTATCAAAAAGTAATTGTTATCTCAATTTTCCGGGTGCTAACTTACTCTCTGTTGGAGAATCAGCTTCTCTTTTTCAGATAGATGCAGACCCTAAGGAGAGAGCCGCCCCAACATACCTCAAAAGGGGCCCAACTGAAACAAAGGACAATTGGCGAAACAAGCAAGGGTGATGTTTTCCTGTGAACCAGATACCAGCACAAAGTGGAAGGAGACCAACGCAGAGAAAAATCAACTCCTACCAAATCAGAGAGCCAGAGCCTCAGAGGCCCCCAACACCTCATCACTGAAGCAGACCAAAAATGAACCCAACATGGCTCAGGGACATTTTGCCGAAGAGGGGGCGGAAAGCATGTCAGAGCCACATGTTGGGTCATGATTTGCAAAGACATTTATGATACCAATAACTGGGGGCTAACTCCATAATGCACGACCCATTTACATCAACAAGAAGGATCCAATGGGAGGGGGTAGATCACAGATGAGCCTAGACAATGGTACCAAACTGCCTGTATTTACTTAAAAGAAAACTAATAAATTAAATTTTAAAAAAAGAACAAAAATGATGCTGTTAATTTAAAATAATTGAAAGTATATTAATTTAAATTCTTGGATATGTGATTGGAAACTAAAGTAAAACTTAAGTAAGATGAAAAAAAATGGGTGCTAAAAGTAGTACATGAAATTAAATCAATAAAGCATACTTACATAAGATCAAACTTTCCACAAAATATTAATTGTAAAGAAAAAAAGAGTTACTTTTTACTAATGAAACCTATCAAATGCCATTTCTTCATGCCACTTTATAGGTTGCAGTAGGAAGAACACAGGATGGCGATGATATCACAGTGAAAAATGCAGAGCCTAATCCAATCATGAAGAAACATCAAACAAACTCAAATTCATCATCATTCCATAAAATCATAGGTCATACTTTTCAAAAATAACCTGATGATGAAGGTCAAAGAAGGGGTTCTGGTTGGACAGATACTAATGTGACACACAAGTAAATACAATTCCTTTCAATATGAGTAGGACATTAATGGAACAGTTAAAAAACAGTGGTCACTGGGTAGAAGTTCTTTCAATTTCTATGTAAGTTTGGATATATTGCAAAACAAAATCAAACCTTAATGACCTGAAACAAAAAGTATGGCACAGTTTATGTCCTTATGTATTGGGAAAAACATGAGGGGGTGGGGAGTGGAGGAGGGCAGTATATAAATGCACAGGAATGATGTACCTAAATTCATAGGACATCAGGACTATCATCATCTCAGTGACTTTGTCCACATTACAAGTGGAATGTGCCCATTGGGACAGTTCTATTGCTATGTAAGAGCCTATTAACCTTGATAGCTTAAGGAATATTTATAAATTGTAAACACTAATAAGACTGAGTAAGAAATGAATTACATTTCAAACTCACTTCCAGCAATGAGTTTAGCAGGAACAGAAGACATTGCTAGCATTTTGGTAGCAATTTGTTTTAAAATAAAATTATGATACAATTCAGTCATATATTTTGAAAGTGCTAGTTTATTTACAATTAAATTTTATGATACCTATTTTTTGAAGCCCAATAAGAACATAAAATTGTTCCTAGGGGAAAACATATCAAAACATAGCCTCCAAGTTCATGAAGATTTATGATCATAGTAAACCCGTGGGCAAATAATTGAGTGGCATGAAGAACACATTGACTGTCTTGTTGGCAGCATATCCAAGCATCATTTAAGCTTGAAATTTTATATGGATTATTTCATAAAATTAATTTTTTTCCTTTTGCATGCTACAAATTCAAATGGAGAATTATTATTTTTTTTGCCTGAAATGAAGGATATATAAAAGTTAGTAACAAAGGGAAATACAAGTGTTGATGATGAATAATAAAGAATCAATTGCAGGGGGGAGGGAGGGAATTACCATGGAATATTGTTTATAATTATGAAAGTTGTCAATAAAAAAATAAGTAAATAAAAAAAAAAAAAAAGAATCAATTGCAGTGCAGGAACAAAACACAGGGGCTCCCGCAAGGCCAAGTCAAACACTGAATAACAAAATATCGTTTCAATGTTATACAAAAAACACAGAAAAGGAAGCAGATAACACTATAAACACTATAAAACCATACTTTAAAAACACATTTCTAGGGGGAAAAACACATGGAATTTAAAATTTTATGTTCTAAACAGATAAGCAAATTGTCAAACTTCTATATTCTTATCTAACAATAAATATGATGGCTTATTTATTTTGATTTTTGTAAATTTATTTTTATTATTTATGGACATATTAGTATGTAAACATTACATGTTGATACCATTCTTTCCCTCATTCCTGCCCCTTTTTCCTAAGGGGCCCACTTCATTGAGGATGCAGGTCATCCCAATGGGGATTGTGGGTTATGCATTGGGGGTGCAAAATATAATGGTTTTTAGAATATTTTAAATTGCTTATGTATGATTACCCTTCCTCCAAGTATGTTTTCATTTTAATCCTAGTGGTGATATATTAATGACATGGCAATTTGAAATCATGAATTCAATGTGATGGTTTTGAACTTAAAATTTTTTCTCATTTTTCTTCTGTTATTATTATTATTATTATCAACATATTTAATATGGATACTTCATGTGTTGGTACCTCCTTTTCTGTTATCCCTTCCCCCATTCCATTGGGACCCTCCTCGATGGGGTTGCAGGTATTTCCTATGGGGTTGTAGTGATTTATGTGTTATGGGAGCAGCAGTCAGTTATTTTTAGAGGGAGGGAACGCTTCTGGGCATGATGTCTCAACCTGTGGCTCTAAAAAGCCTTCTCCTTATGCTTGCAAAAAATTCCCTGAGCCATGGTGTGTGTGTTTTAAGTCTACTTCAGTGATGGGCTCTTAGGAGCCTCTGGATCTCTGTTTTGGTGTGTTTTGATCCTCAGGGTCTGTCTCCTTCACCCTGGTGCTGATTATCAGGTTCAGCGTGGAAGCAGCACTCATGCTTATCAACTCAATTCCTTTGTGGTTTCAGCTGTGGTTTGCTTGAAGTACAATGGGTAGTTTATCTTCTGAGGTCTTGCTACCATCTGAAAATGAAGAACAGACTCTCCAATGGAGAGTGAGGTCAGCATAGTTTTAAACAGGATAAGCATTATTAAATTAGGGAGTATCTGATGTATGGAACCCCTCTTTTAACAAAAGATTAGTGAGACCTTGATACTGGAGAGCATAATCTTTATGTCCATAGGATTCTGATCTGTTTTCCAATTCCTGATATGGGTTCCTTTACACTGAGTGGACCTCTTAGTCAATCAGAAAGCTGTTGGTTATTACCAAGGCTGTGTGTGCCACTATGGCAATGGTGTGTACTTCTTATCAGGTTGGTTGCTTCTGAGCAGTTTTTTGATCATGAAGCAGTGTTATATTTTGTAAAAGGCCTTTTCTGCATCAATTGAGATGATCATGCTCTTCTTATAGTTAAGTTTATTTATGTGGTGGATTACACTGACCAATTTCCACATGGTGAACCATCCCTGCCTTCCTGAGATGAAGCCTACTATATCAAAGTGGGTAATGCTTTTGATTAGTTGTTGAATATAGTTTGTGGGGATTTTGTTCAGGACCTTTGCATCTAAATTCATCAGGAATATAGGCTTACAGCTTTATTTTCTTGTTGTATTTCTCTCTGGCTTTTGAGTTGGGGTGATGCTAGCTTTCTAAAAGGAATTGTGTAAGATTCCCTACTCTCTGATTAGGTGAAACAGTTTGAGAAAGATTGGTTTCAGTTCTTCAAATAAAGTTTGATATAATTCCTCTGGGAAACTATCTGGTCCAGGAATTTTCTTTTTGGTGATGTTTTTGATTATCTTTTCAATCTCAATGGATGTGATAGGGTTATTCAGGAGATTAATATGCTCTGAATTTACTTTTTGTAGTTAGTATGTGGCTAGAAATTCATCCATTTCTTCCACATAATACAATCTTGTGGAGTAGAGGTTTAGGAAGTATGCACTAACAATTCTTCCAGTACCTTTGTGTGTGTTGTGATCTCTCATTTTTCATTTCCAATTTTGCTATTTTGAGACTTCGCTTTTTTTTTTTTTGCTTGATCAAATAGGCAAGGAGTTTATCAATCTTATTTATTTTTTTCAAAGAATAAGTTCTTTGTTTCATCCATTTCTTAAATTGTTTTCTTTGTTTCCAATTCATTCATTTCTTCTCTGATCTTGATTATTTCTTTCCGTATGGAGCTCTTAGGGAGGGATTCTTGTTTTTCCAATGACTTTAATTTGGGATCTCTCTGTTATAAAGGCATTTAGCACTATAAATTTTCCCTTTGCCTTCATTGTGTCCTGTAAATTTGGTAAGGTGTATTTTCATTATCCTTCAATTCTAGGAATTTTATAATTTCCTCTTTGATTTCTTCTGCAACTCATTCATTATTTAAAAAATGTGTTGTGGGGCTAGAGAGATGGCTTAGTGGTTAAGTGCTTACCTGTGAAGCCTGAGGACCCCTCTTTGAGGCTTGATTCCCCAGGACCCATGTTAGCCAGATGCACAAGGGGTGCACTTGTCTGGAGTTCATTTGCAATGGCTGGAGGCTCTGGTATGCTCATTCTCCCTCTCTCTCTATCTGCCTCTCCCTCTCTCTCTCTCTAGCTCTCTCAAATAAATAAGTAAAAATGAACAATTTTTTTTTTAAATGTGTTGTACGGTCTCCAGGAATTGGTGGAGTTCCTGATATGTCTCTTGTTGATAATTTCTAGCTTTAAAGCATTGTGATCTGGCATGATGAAGAAAGTTATTTCAATTTTCCTGAATTTATGGAGGCACACTTTATGGCCTAATATATGGTCAGTTTTAGAGAAGGTTCCATGGGCTGCTGAGGAGAATTTGTATTCTAAAGAGTTGGAGTGGAAAATTCTATAGATGTCCATTAGGTCTAGTTAATCTTTGATGTTGTTAAACTCTATTATTTCCTGTTAATTTTCTGCTTGGATGATCTGTCTGTCAATGATAGTGGAGTACTGAAGTCTCCAACTATGAATGTTGTTGATGTTTATTTCTATTTCATTGTCAAGTAGGTTTTGTTTTATAAAGTGGTGCAAATGTGTTTGGCACATATATGTTTCTGTTTGTGATGTTTTAATGTTGAATCATTTCCTTGATGAGTAAGAAGTGGCCTTCTTTTACCTTTTTGATTACTTTGGGTTTGAAGTCTATTTTATAAGATATTAATATAGCAACATCTGAATGTTTCTTATTTACATTTGCTTGGAATATCATTTTCCATCCTTTAACTCTGAGGAGGTATCTGTCCTTAGTGGTGAGGTGGGTTTCTTGAAGACAGCAGAAAGGTCCATTATTTTGATCAATCCTGATAACTTGTCTTTTTATGGGTGAGTGAAGACCATTGATATTTAAGGTTATTACTGTGATGTTTGAATTAACCCCTTTCATGAGAGGGTACTTTAGGGCATTTGGTGCTTTCTTGTGTTTTGTAGTTTTTTGAGCCTGGTCTAGTTTGGTTAATTTGATATTCTTATAAGCTCTTGGGATTGGTTGTTTAACTGTTTTGTGTGGAGTATTTCTTCAAGTTTCTCTTTTCATTGTTAAGAGTTTTAACTATGATGTACTTTGGAGAGTTCCTTCTTTTGTCCTGTTTGGTGTTCTGTGGGCTTCTTATATCTGGATGGGCCTCTCTTTTGAAAGACTGGGAAAAATTTCTTCAGTAATAATGTTGAATATGGTCTCTATTCCTCTGAACTGGATTTCCTCTCCTTCTGGTATACCTATCATCCAGATGTTTGGTCATTTTAGGCTATCCCACAGTTCCCTCATATTCTGTTCCCTTACATTCTGATTTTTTTTAACTTAGCAGAGTTTTTGGCCTCTTGATCAATTTCCTCTGTCTTATCTTCTAGCTCAGAGGTGCTGTCTTCCACATAAGTAACTCCATTAGTGAGGATGTTTAGAGAAGTTTTTATAAGCTCTGTTTGATTTTTGTTTCATGTTGTATTATTTTGCATCATGTCCATCTCCTTTTGAGGCAAAATTTCAGTTCAAGTTTTCATTTTCTTGATGCTTCCTAGAATTCTTCTTGCATTTGATCAAGTCTCCATTAAGCACAATCACCTTATCATTGACATCTTCTATTTGCTGATTTACCTTCAATTCATTTATATCTCTTTTGAAGCCTCTAACATTCTTTTTAATTAAGTTAAGCCTACTGTCAAAAGATGAGTGTTCTAGCCAGGCGTGGTGTTACACACCTTTAATCCCAGCACTCGGGAGGCAGAGGTAGGAGGATTACTGAGAGTTTGAGCCCACCCTGAGACTACAGAGTGAATTTCAGGTCAGCCTGAGCCAGAGTGAGACCCTACCTTGAAAAACCAAAAAAAAAAAAAAAAAAAAAAAAAAAAAAAAAAAAAAAAAAAAGATGAGTGTTCTAAGAGAAGATTTTGCTCAATTTCACTGATGTGATTGTTGGGTTTTAGATGGTTTGCTTCTAGTTCAACAATTCTTATGATTCAGGACACATTGGTTAATGTGTTTTCATTCTGTGATTGAATTTGTGTTGATTTCTCTATGATTTCATTGGAGGCTTCCATTGTGGACTAGGCATCCTTGGTGGAGATTGCTCAGTTTTCTGACTTTAGTAGTGTTTTTTTGCACTTTGGTCTACTCATCTTGGGGAAACAGTTTATTCTATTGAGGGGGAAGCCAGTATTTGTCCATTAAATGTGAACCAGATTGCTATACAATGCAGTGATAGCCACCAATGCATATGTTGTGGAGACTGCAAGTGTATCAAAGGTATCTGGGGAACAGGGTGCTCTGGACTACTTACTCCACTTGCATGCACTCTTTAGCACATGAAAATTAAGGGTTGGGAAACCAAGAGCCAGGAAGCTGGAGAGCCAGGTGCAAGAGGCCAGCTCCTCCAGTGGCCTATTTACCTTCTAACTCAAGGGAATAGTGATTTGGGTACCCACAGTCCAGTCAATCACAAAACCAGAGCAAAGGCTTGCTTCTGCATCCCCTCCCCCCCTCACACACACCAAGACCAGGTGGTTCCAAGGAAGGACCATGGTTGCAGGGACCAGGGAACTTGGAGGTAGGAAA
Organism: Jaculus jaculus; assembly: GCF_020740685.1. NCBI lineage: Eukaryota > Metazoa > Chordata > Mammalia > Rodentia > Dipodidae > Jaculus > Jaculus jaculus. The sequence goes on from NC_059105.1 coordinate 111,673,948, forward strand.
CCAACCAGGAGCTCTGGCCAATTCAGTCCTCCTAAGCACCCTCTGGAGCAGGGGATCCAGGAGTTTGGGACACAGGGTCATTCAATCAGAAGGCAGAGTAATATCCAGTGAATGTCTACATGGAACTAGGACACAAGCATCATAGGATCTAGTTCCCATTACAGATATTTTCAGAGGACAAAAATGAAATTTGTGAGCTATGTATGGATGCTCATGCCTAAAGTCTCAACACTTGGGAGGTTGATGCAGAAAGAAGGGAGGGCAAGAGGGAAGACAAGAAGGACAAAGGGTGGGATGACAGGAGCAGGAAGGAGGGAAGACAGACAGGAGGATGGAGGGGAGGAGAAGGAGAGGAGAGAAGGAGGGGGTGGGAGAGAAAACAGGAAAATAGTAGCTGACTGTTCCCCAATGTTAAACTCAAAGCCAGGGATATATCTAAGACTAGAAACTGCTGCTGGCAAGTATTCTTCATTATGTTAAAGACATTTCCATGCATCTAACAAGAGAGAAAACATTTCTGGGAAGCATCAGAGAGACTTGGCATTCTTCAAAACGGAGCTACATGGCAAGGTGTTGGGAGTTAATTCCAGGACGATGGGCATGTCACTGAGACCATCAGGACAGACAGCATCAGTGGAGTGGAGAACCCCTCTTTATCTAGTGTCTCTAGAGAAAGACCAAACGCTATGCAAACAGTAATTCATCATGACAGTGAAATCATGAGCCTTTACACTTGACAGTGAATGGCATTACTTGCAACATTCCCACATGTGTTTTTGCAAACAATGCATAGTCTTCATATAAACATTTATTAAACTAAGTCATGCTTACTAATGGAAATATATATATTAAGCTCTAATATGTTGAAGGTTTTTTAATGAGTGAAGATCTTCCAGGAGTTTCTATTTATCATTTTCATTTTTTAAAATTTAGGTTCATTTTAATTCAATAAAGTTTGAAAATGTGAAATGCATTATTTGTTTAGTTTTGACAAAAGTAAACGCCAATGTAGACATAACTCTAAATAACTAAAAATAGAAGGTATTCAGCACTTGAAAAGATTTTTTTAACTTAAAAGGGATTTATTTGTGATTTCCTATATATTCAGCTTGTAAATACAAGACTTTAAATGTATTAAGAGACAATTTCTGTTAAAGTTTTCATTGTGTTTTACTTCAAGTACTGCACAAGTTAAAATCTGATAAAGGATTTACATTCGATTATCTGAAACTCCCATCTCAGACTTTTATTTTAATGTGGTGGGTGACTTCATTTCCATAGATACCTCCAGCAGGAAAGTTTCTTATGGTTCCTAGGACTTCTGTTAATTAGTGTGCATACAGTTTTCACTCTCTAATTCATTGTCATTGTCATTGTCATTGCTATCTTCATCGCTTTCTACAGGGATGCCAGTAGCAGCTGAAGCACCTTTAGTTTCTCGGTCAAGAGGGAAAAAGCCCGTTCCACTGAAAGTGTCCTGTCTCTGGTAGAAGAGTACATATGCTGCTTTGGACACAATTTGGTCTTCAGATGCAGTGGAGACACTACTGTCATCAAAATAGCACCATTTTCCATCATCTGTATTTTTGGCAAAAGCAGTATAATGTCCTCCTCTCTCAAATTATAGCGGCAAGGACCTGCATTTGGATTAATTAGGAATTCTGACATATCCAAGTCATTGATAGGAAAATCAACTAAAGTATCCAATTTGTCTCTCATGTAGCGACTGTAGGAAAAAAGCTGGAGATGAACCACAAGTACTGGAGGCAGAGACCATAACTCTAATTTCTTTGTGGCTTGCTGGTGTTCTTTACAATTTGGACAATACCAGGGATCTTCAGAACCTAGCTTTTCTTTTGTCGTAAAAAGCCCAATGCAGTCTTTTAATTTCACAAAAGGCTTTTTAGGAGGTTTATATTCCACACTTGCATGTTTTTCAAAATCCTCAGCAACATTTTAATCAAAGTATCTCTTTTTCAAATCAGGATCCCAATCCAATGTCAAAAAAGTTCTTTAATCTAGCCTAGGTTGCCTATCATTAAATCTTATATGCCTGGTATCATCTTTGATGTAATTGATGTCGGTATTGCCTAAGTTGTTGAACTGGAATGTAAACAAACTCTTTTTGTGTCCTGTGAGTTGACCTTTACAAGTTTCTTCAGTACACAATCCATTTTCAGAATCATTATCCCCTCCAACTGAATCTTCAGACTGCTTTCATTTTCTGAGAGAAGTTCTTGATCCTGGCTGGATTCATCATCAGGTTCATCTGTTTCCATTTCACTTGGTGAGCCTTCTTCATGTATGCCATTTGGGCCATTTCTATTAATATTTTGGTCCTTACAGCAATGTAGGGATCCTTCAGTTTCTTCAGTTTCAGTAGATATTTTGAAGTACCAGTACATTCTCAAAAGTAGGAGATTATAGAGTTTATCTTCAGTATTGTTTCGTGGTACAGTCATAAGAAAAAGCTTACCAAAAAGTGAAGAACCAGTATAGTGGGTATAACTTGAATGTCTGAATTTTTCTCTTAGGCAAACAGGAATAACCACATGCTCTGTATCTTCTGTCCTATTGATTCCAATTTCAAACACATAAATATCATCCCATTCCATAAATCTACTTCGGTTGTCAGCCACGGCAAATATTCTATGAAATCAATGATTGTAGATAACAGTAACTATCATCTTATCTGCTGGTACTCCTGACAAGATAAACAATGCTGCACAAAGATCTACTATATTTAAAATTTTGGGCACAATCACTTTGTACTGCATAGGTTTAGTAAGTGGATCCATTATAACTAAATAAACTTCCAAACTATGTTCTTTTTTCATGGGCAATGGAAGTGTCAAATAACAAAATGGACCAAATGTTACTGAAAGCTTAGCACACACACTAAAGTGATTGAAAAGGCCATGAAATATATCAACAATGATTGAATCATTTCTTTTTAGATGGTTTTCCCAGGCTTCTTCAGCAACCACCTTATCTGGCCTTCCATCAGCATCCTTTAATTGCATATATGGTATTTTCCTAATTCTATTCAAATCTTCATGTAGTCCATCTAAGAGAAATGCTAACAGTTCTTGACAGTCTTGTTGTTGACACCCTAAGAACTGAGGTGCAAAACATCCTACCTGCATCTTAAATGCTCTTGGAGTGACATAGCTAAACTTCCCAGACCACATCTGCTTGATGAGTTCTGCATATGAATTAGAAATCTTGCCTCTCATTCCTAAAGGATTGTCAAAATTCAGCTCTTCTTGGTACTTATTATTGGGAAAATACTCTGTAAGTGGAGGTGTGTTGCTCAAGCACTGAATAGCTGAGTTCATGAAACAGATATTTCCCAAGTTACTTAAGCCACAGAGGCCTGGCTGTTCGTTATTTCTTCCGGGTTCTGAATAATCATAGTTCTTATAAGCAGTATATGATGGAAGACAATAATTTGAGTTTTTCACATTTCTGTTGCTGATGTTGTTATAATTATTTGATAGAGGTGAAGGAGAGATCTTTGGTAAAGTTGACAAATTGGATGCACCTGGGGACTTAGAAGAAGAAGAACCCCTTGGCCACATTCTGTCTTCATTTTTTTGTTCTATCACTAATACCTGTCCTTGGTACAAGCCAGCATCCTGAATGGTGCTATCTGGTTTATTCAGTAGTTCAAATGTATTACTAATATATTTGTTCCACAATATGGTCTCTTTTGCATCTGGAATATTGAAGATCTTTCTTATTTCCTTTTCAATTGTATCTATTGTGTCAGCTTTGCTAAATCTTCGAGTTACAACATTGTTTCTATTTCCATTTTACAGAGTTTTGCAGTGCTTTACAAATATACCCTGTTCAACCACTTTTCTTGCTATTGGCTCTTGGCCTTCCATCAATGTGTATCAGCTGACAAGTTTGTTCCAGCCCTCAGTTGGCAACAGTATGTAATCCAATTCATCAATAAGATGTTCCTTAAGTGACTGGGCATCACCATCTTTGAGAAGCCCAGAGTTATCAATAGGTCCAGGATATACATTTTGATCTCCCAACTGGTATTTGTCCCAACTGTCAAAGCCAACATAATTTTTCCACTGTTTAAATCAGTGACTATCAACTAGGTACCAAGTGTCCCCTTTCCTGAGCACGATGTTGAGCAGCATCGCGATGTCAGAACTTCTGCTGGGTGTCCAGGTCGCCACCCGCCTTCAAACATCTTCTTCCACTAGTGGTGGCAGCGGCCTTGAAAAGATTATTTATGCCCCTACCACCACCGCAGCACTCACCACCTTAGATCTAACTAATGTGACCTTTAGAATATCATATAAATGAGACCACTACAGCAGACTGTTAAGTTTCTGCCATGTTTTACTAAGGGACTGCTTATCCCTATAGTCACACATCTTAGCAGTGCATTTTCTTTCATTACTGATTTTGTAAGAGGACATCCCAGCATTTTTTTATTAATTGATGATGGACATTTGAGTAATTCTCGGTTAGGGATGTTATAAATTAAGTTACTGTAAGTTATTGTTGTGTGATGTTCTAACATATTTATAGAATTTTAGAGAATGTTGGATAGCATTCGCTTAGGCCAAGTGATTTTGAAAAATAAGGCAATAAATTTTTATGGAATACTATGGTGTAATTAAGTGATAAAATGACATTGCATCACATGGATGATGCAAAACCATAAGGCACCTAGCAGGACTTTCCTACTTTCTCTCCAACCACAATAACCTAGCTGCCCTGCTAAGCTCAATTGATAACATTGCTCTTAGAAACAGAAACTGACTTAATTACCTTCCTCGGTATCTTTTTCTTTTTTTTCTAAGCAAAGCTCTTGACAGTAGCCCAGTAGCACTGACTATACACTGAAGCTTCCTAGTTCCTTAGATTCTAGGGCTGTCTTGAGATGGGCTGTTTTCAGTTCCTTCTTTTTTCTTGAACTTTCATTGTGTATTATTTGAAATATGTAAGAATTACATGTAAATGAATCTAAGAAACCTTAAATGTCAAGCAAACATCTTTGAACTAATCTTCATCCCAGGAATCCAAACACTACCCACTCTTGCACCACTTTTTCTGGGACTCATGTGTAAGGAGCTTTCTAGCCTTTCATTCAGCATGTTAACTTTACAGCTTGAGCTGGGCATGGCTCATGCCTTTAATCCCAGAACTTTGGAGGCTATGGTAGAAGGATTACTATGAGTTTGAGGCTACCCTGAGGCTACATAGTGAATTCCAGGTCAGCCTGGGCAAAAGTGAGAACCTACTTCAAAAAACTGAAAACAACAAAAAAATTTACTGCTTTATGGTGAGTTAGATGAAAAGAGACTGGCTATGTGAGAATAGGTAAGCAATTGAACCAGTTGGGATGAAACCTCAGTGTCCCCTCATGTTATTTGCCTTGAGTTCTAGATGATATCTATAAGCTGCTTTATATACTTTACTCACTTTTTGTTACTTGAGGTCATGGGGTCGAAACCTATTAGATGGAAAAGTTCAGAAAAGGAAAGTGGGGAATGAGAGGGAATTATTATGGTTTATTGTCTATAATTATGAAAAATTTCAATAAAATGTTTTAAAAATTCATGGTTTTAGCAACTTTTGTTATGCTATATTTTGGCAATTGTTTTATTAGTATTTTTGCTAAGAATTTCCTACTATGCTTAATTTATGAATTAAATTTTACCATAGAGACATATATGGTATATGTAGAGGAAAATATAGTCTCTATAGGACCTGGTATCATCCAAGATAAAGCCTCCACTTCCGGCGGTTGGGTTTTGGGACCTCATCTCTAAAGATAATACATACATTCAGCTATGTATGTGTAGCATGTTAGTACATTACATAAAATCACTTTAAGATGCTATAGTATTTTCAAACCTTTGCAATATGTGTTAATTTTAATATCTTGATTATCTTAAAATTTTCAGTTTTTGCTGGGCATGGTGGCATACACTTTTAATCCCAGCACTCAGGAGGCAGAGGTAGGAGGATCACTGTTAGTTCTAGAGGTCACCCTGAGACCACATAGTAAATTCCAGGTCAGCCTGGGCTAGAGTGAGACCCTATTTTAAAAGAGAGAGAGAAATTTTAGTTTTTGAGGCTTTTCTAAATTCCCTTTCAGTTGTAGGTGTCTTGTCAATGGAGGAAATAGGACAACTCCTGCAAGCTCCCTTTAATTACATGAAGTGAAAATTCTTTCTGGAACAGGCACAGCATAAGTCAATATGAGTGTATACTCAATGTGCTTCGTTTTACCAAGGAGCAAATGTAAAGGAAACAACAAAGACATTATGAAAATTATAAAATTCAGTAAAAACAACAAATGTAAACCTTCTTTACTTTTATCAACCACATTTTATTTCTGAGCAAAGTGACTAATTGGGGGGAAATTATGAAAGAAAACACTTGCACAGTTCAATTCCTTACTCTACTAAGTAAATAGTGGTTATAAATGATCCTCACCCTTTGGAAGAAGAGAATAAACATATGGGAACTCAGTCTGCCCATGATGACAAAACCTAATTCAAGATGAGATGCACTATTTATAGACTAGCAATAATCTTGCCATTTTATACATCTGAGAAAACCCTGGGGAAAAAAACGAAGATTAATTACATAGCATAATAATATGTCACTTTGAATAAATGTTGAAGCCTCACCTATAGTTCTCAGAAGAAGAGCATTGTTTTTAAAAGGGTGGTGTTGAAGGTTTGGAACACATTTGGTCTAATTTGAAGTTTAAGGTCAATCAGAAGAGCCCCACTGAAAATATGGCACTGGCCTCTCGATTAGTTGATCTCCCTGGTCAGAAACATCATCCTAAATGTCTCCAAAATAGATACACAAGAAGGAGCCAGGTGGGTGTGGGGAGCACAGGAGAGGCACAGGGAGAGCGCTCCCAGGAAACCACCTGTGTCTCGTCTTCACACCATTCCTTCTGTGTCTTTTGCTGGCTGAGGTTCCTGGCTCATTGCACAGAATTTGAGAGGTGCCCAGGCATTTTTCCTCTGGGGCTTTGACTCTGTCTTCCTGGAGTCCTATTGCACACAAAGGGAGCACCCCTGGATCAAGGGCCTCTGAGGGCCTGTTACCCACACAAAACACTCTGGGGAAAATCTGCTCTCCCAGAAGAATCAGGGGAAAAGTCATAACATTTTAAAATATTTTTGAAATCAAAATTCTTTACAGCTCCTTCCTGTATGGGATTGGGCAGACTCACTTCCTCTACTACTTGACATTTACGTGAAATGTCAGACCCAGGGTGTTAGAAAATCCACATTAAAAGTTGAAGGAAAGCCTTCCCACAAAGCAGAATCAGTATCAGTATCAGGAAGACACATTAGACAGATGGTACATGTGAAAACAGGAGGTGCCATGTGACAGCCCAGGGCCTCTCCGAAGCACCAGGATGGCCAGGTCCTCATTGTCCCACTCAGAACCTGCTCTGGGGAAAGCAAAAAACTACTTGCTTCGTAAGTGATAACTGGGACATAAAGTCTACTACAAAGGTCCCTGGAGCTGGTCAAGAATACATAGGTTTCATTAAGCACTTTATCTTGCCACCACCCTCTTCCAAGACAACAAAGCTCCAGGGAAAAGGAAGCCCTGAGCTTTGGAGAAATATCATGTTCCCTTTTGAGAAGTTCAGACTGGGATTTCTCCTGGGAGGCTGCTTGCTTGCTATACACAGGTGAAGACATGTGGCTTTGACAAAGACACTGTAGTCAAGTGTTTTTTCCAGGCTGTTCACAAAGAGTCCCTATTGTCAATCACAGCGCTGTTTACTGCACAGGAGCTGGGGAGCTGGGGCAGCAGAGTTTCACAGAACCTCCAGGCCATCAACAGTGTCTCCCTAATCCTTTCCTGCCTCCTGTCACCTCCTGCTAGGATCAGGGCTGTCCATGTGATTCTCTCTTCCTCCTTTTATGGAGAAGGATGACGACAGCCCGGCATAAGCACAGCACCTCTGTGTTTAGTCTCAGCCAAAGAAGATGATCCTCTAAGCTAATTCTTCTCATACCGAGGAAAACATTTCTTATATGAAGTATTCATTGTAGCTCTTATCACATGCAGGAATAAACACGGTTTACTAGTCAGCTATTGCAATGTCCTTGTTTTTGAAAGAAACAAGTGGAGGATACCTACAAATCTCACTCTCTTCCAAATCAGCTTTATGGGATTTTCTTGCTGTCTTTCCACCCACTGGCCTTACTTATACTCTTTTTAGAAATGTTCATATCACTCCACTTTCATACAGTGATTCTTCAGAATGGGAGGGGCCTGGGTAAGTCATGGAAGACTGGGCTTCAGATTATTGTCCTGCATGGCTGAGGATTTCTATTGCTCATGTCCATGATGAGCAGGACTAGTCCAGGAGACATCTGTCCCAGAGGAAGAGCACACTCTGGGGTCATAAGACGGAGCAAAGCACATAGACATAGACATGAGATAAATGTAAATGTAGGTGTAGATATAGAAATGTATAGATATAGATAGTTATATATACATACTATGTGTGTGTGTGTGTGTGTGTGTTACCAAGCAAGCTCTGATTCTAACCTGTCCAGTGTCAGAATCACAAGGCAAAGGTATCGTCTTTTTCCATTTAAACATCCTGATCCCTTTGGCTTAGAAGATGCTGACAACTCAAGAGGCTGGCAGGAGTTTGACAGAGATAGAGACCTTTGGGGCTTCTCCTCCCAGGTAAGAGATTCTGTCCACCCCTACCATCAGCACACAGCTTTGTAGCAACCTCAGTATGGTGCTCAGAATGAGACAATCCTTGGCAGGAGGAGAGGAAAGCTTCACTATCTTGACATGCTGGAGAAATAAAAGGTCTGGTACTGATGGCTATTTTTCCAAACCGCTGAAGCTCAAGCCCTATCATTGCTCCTTTGCAGGAATCATGACGTCTTGCTCATGCAATACCTGTGCTACTCCCTTCACGCCAGTGCTGAGATGGGGAACATTCAGCACTAGAATGTTCTTTATATTAGACGAGCATTTGGATTGCCATGCCTACCCATTCTAACACTTCCTCTGCCTTGTCATCATAACCAGTATCCAAAACAGGTTAACACTTGTCTGGAAAGCAGAGACAAATATCAGATATCCTTTGTATCAGAGTTCTTCATAAATCCACATTAAAACAAATGGCACCACTTACTCAAGCTTATTGAGGTGTGTGAAGACTTACCACATTATGGATTAGGGTCATGACATCCTGACAACTATTACCCATGTGGTCCAGAACTGACCCTTCTCAGGAAACACAGCCTGGCTTCCTGAGGAAGCATCTTCTTAAGTGCAGTGCAGGGCTAAGCTGCCTTCAAGCCTGGCTCTGAGCCTGGTGATGCAGCATAGAGATAGGACAGAGCAACCCCTAACCCTCATCAACAGCTGAACACAACTGCCCTTCTGCCAAGTGTGGAATGCCCCCAAACTGTCTTCTGCTAATATCAAAGAGTCTTTCTATGTGCACATGCCCGAGAAAATCACTTGTAATTTGGCTGTGTCCTTTCCTGAGACTCATGTACTCAAATAATAAAGTGTGTTATCCTGTTTATGGCTTGGGTAAATTGGTCACACCACCCTAAGCCTAAGTTACAGCTGTTCTAAACTGTTAAAACAGCATAGAGTTGGCCTTGGACAGCCATGGGAGATTCAGGCAGTGACAATGGGGCAAACACTAACAGGAATGGGATTCTGGAATATTTGCTCCATGGACTAAGATCTCAAGCAGAATTATAAAGACTCAATTCACTATAACCCAGCAAATGGCTATTTGTAGATCTCTGTGCTAAACGTGGCAAAGGGAAATCTTGCCCAGCTGACAAGCATAAAACAAGGAAAAGATTCCCTACTTTCACAGCATTATAAGATAGCATGTAATGGAGGAAGGATAAAATTATCAGATTGTTGGTATGGAGAGATGTCTCAGTGGTTAAGTGTGATTTCTGTGCAAGCTTGAGGACTTGATGGGGCCTGAGACTCCAGTCCCATGTGAAGCCAAGGATTATTGGAGCTTCACAAGTTCCTTACTCAGCAAAGAGACTGGCTCAAAACAAATATCCTCTCAGAAGAGTGATGGCATGAGTCACCTGACCTGACTTTCCACTCTGGATATTGTTAGTGAGCATCCCCACACCACCAGAGGTGAGCATAGGGGCTGCAGCAAGGGCACATGCACTACAAACACAATAACAACACACACACAGCCTTACAAAAACACTTGTGATAGCTTATAAATTCTGCTGGGAATAAGAGCTCAAGATTAAGGATGGCTATTGGCTACATAACTGCTTTTTAAGATGGCACTTCATAGGAAAAAATACTAGTAGTAGTCACCTTTAGTTGAATTTGCATATCTGACTCTTCCTGCTTCAATAAAACAAATGGTCATACTTTGTTTCATGCAGCAATCTCTTACTCTTTCCACAAAAATATCATAAACTCTCTCTATATCTATATCTAATCTACACACACACGTCTACATATGTGCCATCAAGGAAATTAAAAGCCAAATATGTAGAAGAATCCTGATAATCATGTAGCTCAGTGACTTTCAGGATGGAATCCCAGAATACCCTGTGTATTTTTCTTAAAGCACCAAGAAGGACATTTTACCAACTCCTTACCATATCAGAATGAAATTCATGAACCAAAAATCCCACTGGCCACATGCATATGATTATATGAGTACATATCAAATACTTTAACTTTCTACTGCATTCATTCTTAGCTAAATATAATATTTGGAAATGCTACTCTTATGTGCAAATTCTGAAGTAAAAAATAATCAATTTTTTTTATGTACTACACACATAGACATGCAGCTCTCAAACAAGATCAAACCCAGGTTCAAAATTCTTCTAAATTTAAAGGTCTTGCTATCCACAGGGTTAGTACTAGCTAATGTTATTATATATCCCCTTTATTAATGAGCTAAGTCTTAAAAGGAAAGCAAATCCTGAGAAGAAACTGAGAGCTCTTCCTTCTGGAAAGACCATAGAAAACCATGCATCTAAGTAGAGCTTTGAGTGAGGCAAGTGTAGAATGGGCTTTAGGGGAGAAAAACTGTTTGGCTAAGAAGACCCTAAGGTATACAGTCACATGTGCTTATGGAATTTTAGATTAGAATGAGAGATTATAAATGAGGAACTCTCAGTGAAAGAAACCAAGCACAAAGACCAGAAAGTAGACTAGAAAGATGACTTGGCAGTTAAGCACTTGCCAGTGAAGCCTAAGGACTCTGGTTCAAGGCTCGATTTCCCAGTACCCACATAAGCCAGATACACAAGGCCGGATGGTGCATGTATCTAGAGTTTGTTTGCAGTGGCTGGAGGCACTGGTGTGCCCATTCTCTCTCTGCCTCTTTTTCTTTCTCATAAATAAGTGTATATATATATGTGTGTGTGTGTGTGTGTGTGTGTGTATACATACATACATATATATCTATGTGTGTGTGTATGTATATGTATACATATATATATATATATATATATATATATATATATATATATATATATACATACATATATGTGTGTATATATATGTATATATATATATGAACACAGATTGTGTGATTCCATTTAATATAGAAGTCTAAAATCTAGACCTATATCTAGAAATGCAAATAGTGAGGATATAGGGTAAAACCATAGCTAGAAATCGTTCCTTTGGTACCATACCTACCTGCAGCAATGTAGGAGCCTCCTCCAGCTTTATAAAGAAAGTGACTGGCAAAAGGGGCTGCACAGATGATCAGAAAGCTTGCGGTCAAGGCAGCCACTACACCCAGTAGCATCAGGACTGCCCAGAAACCACGGTAAACTGGAAAACAAGAAAAAAAAGAAGGAAAGGAAAACACACTTAGATGGTGGACACTGAAGATTGTCACACAGTGAGTTTTATTATGCCTCCTTATTGTAATTTCATTCAGAGCTCTGCAGCGTTGGATCACAGACAGTAGATCTGGAATTAGTTTAGACAGGAGTTTTGACCAAGTGACCATAACTCAGTGGTTTCCATGTAATGACTTTCAATGAATCTTCATGCTTAGTATCTGCACCACACACATATTCTGCAGGACTTATTTCTCTGGCTATATTTTACAATTTAGAAGTGGGGCTAACTAAAATTCTACACAGCGGTCACATATAAATCTTTCATGCCAAATGTGCAAAGCAAAGAAAGATATTCCCTTAACTTGTAAATTCAGCCTCAAATATTCTGCAAAGATGGCATTTGTACAGTAGTAGACCTTGGAAATCTAATAATAATTACCCATCCCTAATCACAAAGCCCACTTCTGCTTAAAGCATGGCTTAATTGGAAAATATTGTAAGATAATAAAAGTTATACCATTAAGAAAAATTTGTACAGATTTGCTTTCTAAGAAAATGTGAAATTTTATATCAGATATGCTTGCAGAATACAACTTCTTATTAGTTTTTATACTGTGAGAGTGCCAAAATGAGTTCAGGAGTCCCACTCAAGGACAAATAAGGCTGAGTTAATGGATACAGCTGGTGATAAATGGATTGTTGGTCTGGCGATTTATAGTAATCAAATGAAAAGGAATTCTAATGATCATTTTTGAGCTGGATAATTACCAATCTATTAAACAAATTCATCATTTCCCTAAGGCTAAAATACTAAAATGAGTTTTTGTTGGTGTAAATGGAGGAATCTCAGTGAAACATATTAGTCAAATTATCATTTTAAAAGAAAATATAGAAAGGACCTTTATTATGAAGCAAAAATTCCTTTTCATATTAACCATGTATAAAAAGAAGAAAAATTACAAACAACTGCAATCTTAGGAAAAAGTGGATAGGAAGGTAAAATTTTGAGAATCCATCTCAGAAAAAAAAAAAAAAAGAAAAGAAAAGCTTCACCTTTGGCTATCTAATGAAGTTCTGAAGACAGGAGTCAAAGATCAGGTTTTGCCTCACTTGCCACTGTTAACCCCTTGGCCATGACTCTCAGGTTTGTCATATTATGAAGTGTCCTGAAAATGTGTTCAAACTGGCAAGTAGAAGAACAGTAAAGTAATATAGGTGTAGCCAGATGTGGTGGTGCATGCCTTTAATCCGAGCACTCGGGTGGCAGAGATAGAAGGATCCCCTTGAGTTTGAGGCTATGCTGAGAGTACCTAGTGAGTTTCAGGTCAGCCTGATCTAGAGTGAGACCCTACCTTGAAAAATCAAAACAAAAGAAAAGAAATACAGGTGTACCTCAGTGCAAGGGTTTTATATCTAAGGATTTAATGAACCTTACATAAAAAAAAATTATATCTTTAATGAACATATATATAAACTATTTTTATCTCCATACCCTAAACAATGTAGCACAAGAGCATTTATATCCTGTTATGTATTTCAACTAGAGGTGATTTAAAGTATACAAGAAGGTGCATATAGATTTTATTCAGACACTATTTTATTTTACTTAAAAGAATTGATCATCTGCAGATTTCAGTATCTATAGGCATGTCTGAACCAGTTACCTAGAGAACATCTTATTTACTTTCTCAGAGTATAATTAAATACCTGATCAGAAGCAACTTAAGGAAGAAAACGGTTTAATTCAGTTTACAGTTTAGAGTGGAAGTATCATGGATGGCAGTATCATGGTTGCAGGAACAGGAAGCTGGTTTGTCACAGTGCAGTGCATTCAGGAAGTAGAAAACAAACAAAAGTTTGAACAAGAAGGTATAAAACCTCAATGCCACGTCCAGTAACACAGGTCCTACAACAAGTCTCCACTGTCTAGAGCTGCTTCAACCTTCTCAAACAATGTCACCAGCTGGGGACCAAGAGTTCAAACATGTAAGCTTTTGAGGGGCATTTTGCATTCAAACCACCACAGATGACCAACTGTATTAATCTCTATTTTTAGTGTGGAAAATGAGAATGAGAGACGATGGGCCAAATATTTATCATTCCTGTCCTATCAGAATATACTAGATAATAGTTGAGCCTTGCATTATTTTTATTTCCATTCATTTCATTTACAGAAAGGTTAGAGTTGTCTTCCTTATGCAGGTCCTGGGCCAAGAATTTGAGATAAGAAGTCCATGCTGTCAGTCTCCATCACAACTAAAACTGGATAAGGATGACAACTGTCAGGGCTTTGAAAAGTAAATAATGGCAAGTGGATTGTGGAGGGAACTCAATCCTTAAAGAAAGATCAACTTGGCTGAAAATAGTTTTCTATTTTATTTTGGTTTTGGTTTTCTCTTTTATTTTCTTAATGGACTTAACCTACAGGCCAACTTAGGAGCTATATAAATGGTACAAATAGCAAAATCTACTAGTCAGGTCCATCATTCTGGCTAGAGCTCCAGGAAAGGGGACTTTGGAGATAGAGTAGTTGGGCTCCTTGTTTTTGTTTTTCTTCTTTTGTTCTCCTAGTCATTTTTATCTGTATCTCTGCCTGCTAATTCCACTAGAGACCTGGACATAAATGATCCAAAAGATGGCCTAGTCTCTGGGTGAAAAAACCAGGAAGAAAGACTTTGGTTGTACAGTGGGGGAAGCTCTGTAAAACTCTTGGGCTGGAGAGATGGCTTAGCTGTTAAGTGCTTGCCTGTGAAGCCTCAGGACCCCGGTTCAAGGCTCGATTCCCCAGGACCCATGTTAGCCAGATGCACAAGGGGCACATGTGTCTGGAGTTAGTTTGCAGTGGCTGGAAGCCCTGGCAGCCCATTCTCTCTCTCTCTCTGCCTCTTTCTCTCTCTGTCTGTCACTCTTAAATAAAAGTAAAAAAAAAATTCAAAAAAATATTTTCTCTTGTCCTTTGTTTTGTTCCATGGCACAATTATTTGGAACTGTGCCAGAACACAGAAGGACAAAACTCAAAAGAGTGTTTAATCTTTCTGGGAAGAGAAACTGAGAGAGACCCTAGGAGTGAGAAGGAGTAGAAGAAACTTCACAGAGAACCTGGAGAAGAAACTGAAGTTCTGTGATTAAGTCTACAAGCATCAAGCTCACTTCAAATATGCATAGAAGATGCCCATGCACAGGAGATATCCAAGTAAAACAATAATGGATCAAGTTCTCCAGAGGGTTTTAACAGTATGAAAATTCTGAAAATGGAACATTATAAAGGTTTAAACTATCACTTAAAAAGTACTTGATAAACCAGGGTCATGAAAATTGAATTAGCTCTCAAGGGGACACTCAGTGAGCCCATGACAACACCAGATGACTCAGATTGGGAGTTATCTATGCCCTGATGTGAATGTTGTTTAAATGCATAAAGAGAAACAAAGTCTATAACCAAACAAAAGTTGAATTTCTGGAATTGGAAGAGACAATATCTAAAATCTAAAAGTCCAGGTGGTGGGCTCACAAACAGGATGGAGAGGAGAAAGGAAAGAGTAAGTAGTTTTATGATGGAGCAATAGAAATGTTCAAAGATGAAGAAGAGCAAGGAAAAACAATTGAGAGAAATGGAAACTTGTGTGACAATTTCAAAGGTCCTCATTTTTATGTCCTTGGAATCTCTAAAGCAGTGTCTGAGATAATGGTGTAGAACAAATATTCATAAAAGAAAAGCCTGAGAACTCTCCAAATGTGGTGAGAGATAAACTTTTAGGTACAAGAAACTCCAAATGTTATAATATCAAAGAAAGTCACTCAGACACAAACATAAAACTGAGGAATATAGCCCTAGATTCAATTTCCCAGTACTCAAGTAAACCAGATGCACAAGGTAGGGTATGCCTAGGGAGTTTGTTTGTAGTGGTTGGAGGGCTTGGCATGCCTATTCTCTATCTGTTTCTTTCTCTCTCTGTCTTTCCCAAATAAATAAATAATAGTTAAAGAAAACAATAGAATAACATTTTTGTCAGGTGCCAGAAACCCACCAACCTAAAATTTTGTATCTGCTAACAACTTAGGAAAATACAGATGAGATAAAGTCATTTGTGAAATAAGAAGAAAGAATTTGTCACAGAAAACATGTACTATAAAAATTACTGAAGAAAGTTTCTTTTTTTCTATTTAGGGAATACAGTTCTAGAGCATATTGAAAATCCCAGAAAGGGGAGAGAAAAAGGGAAAATGGTTTATATCTATGAGTACAGGTGTCTATCATGTTCTTATTTTTTTAAATATAATTGGATACTGAAATTATATATTCTATTTACATACAGCATATATTTATATTTAAATACAATTGGTAGGAAACAGTAGAAAAAAGCCCATTTTAGAATTGGAACTTCCGGTTAAGATGGCAGCGTAGGTACCACGCCAAAGCAGCCTAGGGGGGAAAAAAGACCAAAAAAACTCAGCAAAATACACACTTTTACTAAAAAGTGAGGTGTATAGAAAATTGAAGTGGCAGCGGAGAACTAGAAGAGATCCAGAGCATCCAGAGCTTGCACAGGCCGGCAAAAGCGGCTCCGGCAGCTCCGCCAACCGCAGCGGTGGCAGAGCAACAGAAAGCGGCCAGACTCGGCTCCAGCCACAGGAAAAGCCAGGTGCAGGGATTTTCCACTCACACCGGCACTCTCTGCAACTCAGGAAATGTGAAGGGAGAGTGGCAGTGAGCAACTGAGGAGCAGACCATGAGGTAGAAGAACACGTGGAACAGCGAGAGAACCAGAGCAGCTGCGGCTTCCTCCCCTCCCCCACCACCTGAGCCCAGATCCAGCGAACAGAGCAGCAGTCCCAGGACCCGGTCACGCCAACTTGAGACAACAGCAGGACCCAAGCAGGAGCACAGTTTGGCAACACCATCAGTGGCTCTGGCACTGGGAACAGCGGCCCCAGCAGTAGCAGATCCAGTTGCGGCAGCAGTGGCAGACCCAGCAGCAGCCGACCTAGGAGCAGCAGCAGCAGACCCAGGAGCGGCAGCAGCGGCAGATCCCGCAGCAGCAGCTTCAGTGGCAGCAGCGGCAGTGGACACAGCAGCAGTAGCTTCAGCAGCAGTGGTGGCTCAAGCAGTGGCAGCTACAGCAGCAGCAGAGGCAGCAGCAGCGGTGGACCCAGCAGCAGCAGCTTCAGCAGTAGCGGCTACAGACCCAGCAGTGGCAGCTCTAGCAGCAGCAGTTCCAGCAGCAGGGGTGCTGATCTGCAGGGCCACACTTGCCAGGCTCAATTTGCCCCACAGGAAAACCAGTGCCCAGCTCCAGAAGTCAGAACAGCCTCCCGATGACCCAGGCAGCAATTTGACTGAGACCAAAATCATCCGAGGTAACTGGGATTGCACCAAGGAAGGATCTCACTTGGTCGCAAGCTGACTTGGATCCCTCAACAGACCAGAAATCTTAACCTCTTTGTTGATAGAGGATCTGATCATTATAATAACTACTCTTGCATACATACTTGGGGCTATTTTTGATTGAATGTGTACAGTGTCTAGCTAAATTTTAGAATCTACCTGTATTTTATTCCACTCAGCCTGCTTGAATATTCCCATAGCAGGGAAACTCAACCCCTAGGAACACCTTTGTAGATACTCTGAGAGTCTTAAGAGCCACACCTAACACCTTAAGCTCCTACCCTGAAAATATATAATATCAAATCATTTGATACAGCTAAGAATACCCAGCTAGCAAGAAAATCCAAGCATTAACTTAATCTAAGATGCAAAAATATATACATTATAACACAAGAAACACTAAAAAGCAAGACGATATAAAAACACCTAAAAGTATTAATGCATCATAAATGTCCTCCAGTGAGAACGAGTTAGAGGAAATGCCTGAGAAAGATTTCAAAAGAATGTTTGTAAATATGTTCAAAGAAGTCAGAGAACAAATCAAAGGAGTCAAAGAGGAACTCAAAGAGCAAATCAAAGGAATCAAAGAAGACACAGGACACCAATTTCATGAAATAAATAAGGCAATACAAGACATATATAAGGAAATAGAAATAATAAAGAAAAACCAGTCACAATTACTAGCAATGAAGAACACAGTTAATGAAATAAAAAACTCTGTAGAAAATCTCACCAGTAGAATGGATGTAGGAGAGGACAGAATATCTAAGCTAGAAGACCAGCTGGCAGATCTAATAAGCCCAACAAAGAGAAAGACAAACTTATAGAAATGTATGGGTGGGAATTTTAAAATATTTGGGACACTATGAAAAGATCAAATATAAGAATACAGGGCATAGTAGAAGGAGAAGAATTCCACTCGAAAGGCTTAGTAGGCATCTTCGACAAAATCATAGAAGAAAATTTTCCCCAAATTGGAAAAGATGTGCCAATGCAGATACAGGAAGCCTTTAGAACCCCATCCAGACAAAACCTGGAAAGAACCTCTCCTCGCCATATTATAATCAAACTATCAAACACACAAACCAAAGAAAAAAATATTGAAAGCAGTTAGAGAGAAAAATCAAGTTACCTACAAAGGCAAGCCCATCAGGATTACAGCAGATTATTCAACACAAACTTTTAAAGCCAGAAGGGCTTGGAGTGATGTATTCCAAGTTCTGAAAGATAACAACTGTCCACCAAGGTTACTTTATCCTGCAAAGCTATCCATTCAAATATACAGAGAAATAAGGACATTCCATGACAAAAACAGGTTAAAGGAGTATTTGAAGACAAAACCAGCTCTACAGAAAATACTTGAGAGAATCCTCCATGCTGAAGAAAAGGGAAAGCACACATATAAGGAACCTAGAAAAAACAAGCAATACTCAAATACTAGTTAATAGAAGAGAGCACAGGTAGAACAGGAACTACAAAAAAAAAAAAGGCAAACATAAATACACACCTTTCAATAATATCTCTTAATATCAACGGCCTCAATGCCCCAACCAAAAGACATAGGTTTGCAGACTGGGTTAAAAAGCAGGATAATGCAATTTGTTGTCTACAAGAAACTCACCTTTCTACAAAGGATAGACATTATCTTAGGGTGAAAGGTTGGAAGACAGCGTTTCAAGCAAATGGGCCTAGAAAACAAGCAGGGGTTGCTACCCTAATATCAGACAAGGTAGACTTTAGTCCAACGTTAGTCAAGAAAGCGAAGGAATGTCACTTTATATTGATTAAGGGCACACTCCAACAGGAGGACATTACAATCCTAAACATATATGCACCTAACATGGGGGCTCCCAAATTTGTCACACAAACAAACACTATTAGAACTAAGGTCACAGATAACACCAAACACAGTGGTAATGGGTGACTTTAACACCCCACTCTCATCAGTTGACGGGTCATCCTGGGAAAAAATAAACAGAGAGCCATCTGGAATAAATGAGGTCACAGAAGGAATGGACCTAACAGATATGTACAGGACATTTCATCCAAAGGCTGCAGAATATACATTCTTTTCAGCAGCACATGGAACATTCTCTAAAATAGACCATATATTAGGACACAAAGCAAATCTTAACAAATTCAGGAAAATTGAAATAATTCCTTGCATTCTATCTGACCACAATGGAATTAAACTACAAATCAGTAGCAAGAAAGGTATAGAGCATACACAAAATCATGGAAACTAAACAATACACTACTAAATGATGAAGGGGTCCCTGAAGAAATCAAGAAGGAAATCAAAAAATTTATAGAGTCAAATGATAATGAGGTCACAACATACCAAAATCTCTGGGACACAATGAAGGCAGTCCTAAGAGGTAAATTTATAGCCTTAAGTGCCTATATTAAGAAATTAAAAAGGTTGCAAGTAAATGACCGAATGCTTCACCTTAAAGCCTTGAAAAAAGAAGAATAAGGCAAACCAAAAATCAGTAGACGGGAAGAAGTAATAAAGATTAGGGCAGAAATTAATGAAATAGAAACAAACAAACAAACAAAAAATCCAAAGAAGTAATAAAACAAAGAGTTGGTTCTTTGAAAGGATAAACAAGATTGATAAACCCTTAGCAAATCTGACCAAAAGAAAGAGAGAAGAGACACAAATTAATAAAATCAGAGATGAACAAGGTAACATCACAACAGATTCCAGAGAAATTCAAAAAATCATAGGGACATACTATAAAAGCATATACTCCACAAAGTATGAAAATCTGAAAGAAATGGATGATTTCCTTGATTTATATGACCTACCTAAATTAAATCAAATTAGATTAATCACTTAAATAGACCTATAACAAACATGGAGATCTGAACAGTTATCAATAATCTCCCAACTAAAAAAAACCCAGGCCCGGATGGCTTCACTGCTGAATTTTACCAGACCTTTAAGGAAGAGCTAACACTATTGCTTCTTAAGCTTTTCCAGGAAATAGAAAAAGAAGGAATTCTACCAAACTCCTTCTATGAGGCCAGCATCACCCTGATACCAAAACCAGGCAAAGATAGAACAAAAAAAGAAAATTACAGACCAATCTCCCTCATGAACATAGATGCAAAAATTCTCAACAAAATACTAGCAAACAGAATACAAGAGTATATCAAAAAGATCATTCACCCTGACCAAGTAGGCTTTATCCCAGAGATGCAGGGATGGTTCAACATACGCAAATCTATAAATGTAATACATTACATAAATGGGTTGAAGGACAAAAATCACATGATCATCTCATTAGACGCAGAGAAAGCATTTGACAAAATCCAACATCCCTTCATGATAAAAGTCCTACAGAGACTGGGAATAGAAGGAACATATCTCAATATAATAAAGGCTATTTATGACAAGCCTACAGCCAACATATTACTAAATGGGGAAAAACTGGAAGCTTTTCCACTAAAATCAGGAACAAGACAAGGGTGTCCACTGTCCCCACTTTTATTTAATATAGTTTTGGAAGTCTTAGCCATAGCAATAAGACAAGAGACACACATAAAAGGGATACAAATTGGAAAGGAAGAGATCAAGTTATAATTATTTGCAGATGATATGATTCTACACATAAAGGACCTAAAGACTCTACTAGCAAACTGTTAGAATTGGTGCCCTGCATGTTTGCCAGAGCTTTCCGAACTTATCTTTTGTTCTGTGAAACCCAGATGTGTCTATGGATCCAATAGAGCTACTGGAAGATCATATTACAATGAGTGGCATATATTATAAGGCAGGTGTCTTGAACATTTTCTGCTCATGACTCTTTTTGGCCTATGAAATTTTTACACAATCTTGAGTAATACATATGAAACATATACAAATTGAGCACATGCTAATAATAAATCATAAGTAAATTATTTTAAAGTAATTCTATGGGGATTGGGGAATGTGCCTCAGTTGGTAGTGAGTGTTTTCTTTGCAGGCACGTAGCCCTAAATTCAGTTCCAAGCATCACATACACTAGGTGCCACCACTGTGCATTGCATGTCTATAATTGTAAAGCAGAAGGACCCAACATTCAAGGCTACCGAGTGAGTTTGATGCCAGACTGAGCTATATGAGACTCTGCTTCAAAAAAATAAAATACTTCTTTGATGATATACATATGTGTGTGTGTGTGTGTGTGTGTGTGTGTGTGTGTGTGTGTTTTACCACCTATTAAAGATAAAGGCATATTTGCATAGTAATGAGATGGATGTTTTGTATGTAAAGAATTAACCCTTGGCTGAATATTTGGTACTGTAATATTACAGCATTCTCAACATTTTTCAGAGTTGATCAGTGCTTTTATTTTATAATTGTCAATGCTGAGAATGCCACTTTGCAAGAATATGTAATACAAAATGACAGAAATATGTTTAGGGCCATTGCAGAAATTATTTTTAATTCTTATCTAACCCTAGCCAATATTCATTTAACACTTTTCTTTCTAAAATTCAAGTCAACAATAACTCAAGTAGTTTTTTTTTTAATTTTTGTTTATTTTTATTTATTTATTTGTGAGTGACAGAGAGAGAAAGAGGCAGATAGAGAGAGAGAATGGGTGGGCCAGGGCCTCCAGCCACTGCAAACAAACTCCAGATGCGTGCACCCCCTTGTGCATCTGGCTAACATGGGTCCTGAGGAATCAAGCCTCAAATCAGGATCCTTAGGCTTCACAGGCAAGTGCTTAACTGCTAAGCCATCTCTCTAGCCCTCAAGTAGTAATTTTTCAAATCAAACTGTCTACCACAATAGAAGCACAACATCTACAGAGTTGATATATTCTGAAGCACAATGGAAGGAAAATATTGAATTGTTTTCTGTAACTAAACCATCATGTTTCTGTAAGTACAGAAAACTCTGTATGTACATTGAAAATGTTAACTGATCCACTCAGTGGACTGAGACCCATAGCTGGAGCTGAGAAACATTTCAGAACCATATCCAAACATGAGCCTGCTCTCCAATATCAAGCTACCACCAATCATGGGCTACAAAAGGGCCTATCCCTATTAAATTCTCTACTAAAAATAAATAAATAAATAAATAAATAAATAAATAAATAAATAAATAAGGGTTATCCCATTTATCTGGTGCTAACTTTACTCTCCATTGGAGAATTTGATTCTCTTTTTCAGATAGATGCAGATCCTAAAGACAGAACCACCCTATCATTCCTCAAAAGGGCCCCAGCTGAAATTAAGAATAATTGGTGAAACAAGCAAGGGTGCTGTTTTCTTGGTGAACCTGGTACCAGCACAAGGGTAAAGGAGATAGACACAGAGAACAATCAACTCCTGCCAAATCAAATATCCAGAGACACAGAGGCTCCCAACACCTCCTTACTGAAGCAGACCTAAAATAAACACAACATGACTCAGGAAATTTTGCAGAAGAGGGGGTGGAAAGAATGTCAGAGCCACACACTGGGTCATGATATACAGAGAGAGAGATTTCCTCCTACCCATAACTGTGGGCTAAGTCCACAAAGCAAGACCCATATACCTCAAGAAGGAGGGGTAAAAGGGGAGGTGATAGGACATGGAGGAGACTAACGATGGTACCAACTTGACTGTATTCACTGAGTACAAAACCAATTAATAAAAATAATAATAAGAAGAAAATTGTATGGGTTGAACTTTTATAAAAAAGAAAAGAAGGGCTGGAGAGATGGCTTAGCGGTTAAGCGCTTGCCTGTGAAGCCTAAGGACCCCGGTTCGAGGCTCGGTTCCCCAGGTCCCACGTTAGTCAGATGCACAAGGGGGCGCATGCGTCTGGAGTTCGTTTGCAGAGGCTGGAAGCCCTGAAGCGCCCATTCTCTCTCTCTCCCTCTATCTGTCTTTCTCTCTGAAAGAAAGAAAGAAAGAAAGAAAGAAAGAAAGGAAGGAAGGAAGGAAGGAAGGAAGGAAGGAAGGAAGGAAGGAAGGAAGGAAGGAAGGAAGGAAGGAAGGAAGGAAGGAAGGGAGAAAGAGAGAAAGAAATAGAGAAAGAAAAGAAAATGCTGCAATTCGTAACATTCAGTTGCATCACATCTGGGCCGAGGTGTGACAGGCAGCATACATTGCACTGATTTACAATGGCAGGTGTGATGGCAAGTACATTGCAAAGTTCAGATGAGTGTATCAAAACCAAAGCTTCAGTGAGGGTATGCAATGCAACATGAAAGAGCATTGTCAGAACAATTTTGGCTCTTTACATTCTTGACTTTAAAATAAGTTTTGGTTGTTACACATTTAGAAGCCTTGACTGATGCCAAATTTTGTGCAAACCCCCAGGTTTCAGTTAAATTATTCTTGATCAACATTTAAGAAGCTGGGTAGTAAGGGATCAATGAATGGCATTATTATTTGGGGCTTTGAATTTATGGCTGCTATTGTTAAAATTTCCATATAATAAATTATTTTCCAAAGAAAGCCCTGTACCCTGTTTTCTTGGATCCCTGAGGCTGAGAAAACTCCTCACCATTTGCACTGGGACAGTTGCATCTATGCAAGTGCTCAGCAAGCTCCAGAAGGTACATTAAATAGTATGGAATTTTTGTGTTCATTAGCATTCTAAGAAAAATAGTCATGTCTTCTTTAGACTTCTACATAGATAATTTTAACATATATATATATATATATAATGTATTTTGATCATAATCCATTCCCATTACTTTCTTTTGTCTCCCCTTCCCAAGCCTCTCCCAGACACCTTCTTCTTTCCAACTGTTCCCTCTTTGATTTTAATGTCATTTTTTCCCACTTCCATTATCTGTGATGATATGTCAATGGCTCCAGTATTTTAATGGTCTTGTGCAGGTAACTTCAACTGCTGTGAGGTAATAAATGTCACAGCCATTTTGTGTCCAGAAGCCCAGTGACCAAGTCTTATATCATGTGAGTCATGTGGCTCTGAATCTACACACAAATAAATGATAGCCAGCAGCTGACAACAGACAGCCA